>NW_021604831.1:344486-356149 GCF_004785775.1 Grammomys surdaster
TCTCTCTCTCTCTCTCTCTCTCTCTCTCTTTCTCTATCCATTTGCCTTCAAAATTCATGATATCTTTGTTTGCAATAGCTGATTAGTGGTCCATTTGGAAATGAACTACATTATCTGAATCTATTCTTTGGTTTAGGGACATCAGACTCATTTGGAATTTTTGATTATTATAAATGAAGCTGCTATGAACATAGTGGAACGTATGTCTTTGTGAGATGGTAGAGCATTATTGGGTATACTCCTAGGAATGGTAGATCCTGGATGTCAATTAGAACTGTTTCGAATAATTTCAGAAACTTTCAGTTGAATTTCCAGGATGGTAATACAATACCAAGGTCTATATTTTACTTGAAGAAGAGTTTTGAGAGAATGGTTGTCTGGGATTGGCAAAAAGACACAAATGGAAGGCAAATTCTGGGTCCAAACTGACAACCTCTATTTGGTAAAGATTTTCCAGTCTGCTTCTCTCTTATGTTATGCTTTCTGTCTGAGGATCTGTCTGTCTACATTCCACTTGTTAGCCATTCTAAGGTATCTACCTGTCCATGTTCTAATTATGTGTGTGTGTGTGTGTGTGTGTGTGTGTGTGTGTGTGTGTGCCTGTGTATGTACTCCAATCAGCTCTCTCTTTATGTCCTAAAAATATACTCCGGTAGCTCCTCTCCTGTACAACACAGGTCTAGTTTTTACATATCAATCTAGTCATTTACTCCAGGTATTCATTTTATCCATACGTCAGCTTTCCATCATCCAGCACTTTGATTCTTAGAAGACGCTAAACATGTATTTTTTCCTAGGAGTAGAAATGCATTCAAATATAGGTCAGCCTTTGTTAAGCTGAGAAGATATGCTGGTTGGTTGGGGCACTGCCTTGAAATTTCCATTTTCATAAAGCCTGTTCCTAGTCTTGATCTGTCCTATGCTGATCCTGAATCCAAGAATCTATATGCGTTTATAATCACAAAAAAAAATTAGTTGTGTAGGATATACTGGGGCCACTACTCTCTAAAGTTTTTTTTTTATCTCCTTCCTCAGAATTTGTCTAACATGTTGACACAAAAGGAACCTACTTTTATTCCTTTAGATTCATGAAGCCCCTCATATAGTTGATACTGCATTTGTACATTTTGCATTGAATGGAAAATACACATTTTCAAACTTATATATTTAGCACTCTTTTCTTATATCCTTAAGGGGTGTCCTGAAGGTCTCAGTTTTTACCCTTTTTATAAGATATTACCATACCTACAACATCTGTACTTGAGCTGTTTTCAGTTATCAGGTAGACTTTTACCTCAAACTTTATGATATTCCTTGGTAGAAAATCATCCTCCACTTCTAGTAGGTTCAGAAAATATGTACATTATTATACAAACAAGACTACACCTGGAGAAAACATTGCTACTACTAGGGGCTCACACATGTGCATGGTCCTGGCAGCACAAACCATGGCACTCTATCTGAAACAAGGCCATTCTGGGCGAAACAGTTCAAGTTTCTACATCCAACCACAATGGAATAGTGTTTTCCATGCCTCACATTCTAGTAAGTAAGTGCTCTTCCTTGAGTTATTTGTCAAAGCCATTCTGATGTTTTTTTTTTCTTTTTTTTTTTTTTTATTGGATGTTTTATTTACATTTCATATGTTGTCCCCTTACCCCATCCCCCACCCACCCAGGAACCCCCAATCCCCTCACACCTCCTCCTTCTTCTTTGTGGATGTAACCTCTATCTACCCCCCCACTCCCACCTCCCCACCCTCAAAATTCCCACCCCCTGGGGCGTCCAGCCTTCATGAGGTCAAGGATCTCATCTTCCACCTGTGCCCAGCAGGGCCCTCCACTCTTATATATTCAGCTAAGGCCCTGGATCCCTCCCTAAGTGCTCCCAGGCTGGTGGTTTAGACCCTGGGAGCTGTGGTTGGTTGGTATTGTTGCTCTCCTCATGGGGCCACAAATCCTTTCAGCTCCTTCAGTCTTCACTCTAACTCCTCCATTGAGAACCCCATGATCACTTCAATGGCTAGTTGTGAGCATCTGCCTCTGAATATGTCAGACTCTTGAAGACCTCTGAGGAGACATCCATATCAGGCTCTTATCAGCATGCACTTCCTGACTTCCACATCAGCATCTACCTTTGGTAACTGCACATGGGATGGATACTCAGGTGGAAAGGTCTTCAGACGGCCCCTCCTTCAGTTTTTGTCCCTCGCTTTGTCTCCATATTTACTCCCTTGAGTATTTTGTTGCTCCTTCTAAGAAGGACCGAATCACCCCCACTTGGTCTTCATTCTTTATGGACTTCATGTGGCCTGTGAGTTGCATCTTGGGCATTTTAAGGTTCTGGGCTAATATCCAATAACCAGTGAGTGAATACCATGTGTGTTCTTTTGTGATTGGCTTACCTCACTCAGTATGATAATTTCTAGTTCCATCCATTTACCTAGGAACCTCTCAAATTCATTGGTTTTAATAGCTGAGTAATACTCCATTGTGTAAATATACCACATTTTTTTAATCCATTCCTTAGTTGAAGGACATCTGGGTTCTTTCCAGCTCCTGGCTATTATAAATAAGGCTGCTATGAACATAGTTGAGCATATGTCCTTATTATATGTTCGAGCACCTTCTGGGTATATGCCTAGGAGTGGTATAGCTGGATCCTCAGGTAATGCTATGTCCAATTTTCTGAGGAACCGCCACACTGATTTCCAAAGTGGTTGCACCATCTTGCAGTCCCACCAACAATGGAGGAGTGTTCCTCTTTCTCCACACCCTCGCCAGCATCTACTATCTCCTGAGTTTTTAATCTTAGCCATTCTGACTGGTGTGAGATGGAATCTCAGGGTTGTTTTGATTTGCATTTCCCTGACGACTAAGGATGCCGAGCATTTCTTTAGGTGCTTCTCGGCCATTCCAGTTTCTTCTGTTGAAAATTCTTTGTTAAGCTCTATACCCCATTTTTTAATAGGGTAATTTGGTTGCCTGGAGTCTAATTTCTTGAGTTCTTTGTATATATTGGATATTAGCCCTCTCTCAGATGAAGGATTGGTAAAGATCTTTTCCCAATTTGTTGGTTGTCGTTTTGTCCTATTGACAGTGTCCTTTGCCTTACAGAAACTTTGCAATTTTATGAAGTCCCATTTGTCAATTCTCGATCTTAGAGCATATGCCATTGGAGTTCTGTTCAGGAACTTTTCCCCTGTGCCCAAGTATTCGAGGCTTTTCCCCACCTTCTCTTCTATTAGTTTCAGTGTATCTGGTTTTATGTGGAGGTCCTTTATCCACTTAGATTTGAGCTTTGTACAAGGGGATAAGAATGGATCAATTTTCATTCTTCTACATGTTGTCCTCCAGTTGAACCAGCACCATTTGTTGAAAATGCTGTCCTTTTTCCACTGGACAGTTTTAGCTCCTTTGTCAAAGATCAAGTGACCATAGGAGTGTGGGTTCATTTCTGGGTCTTCAATTCTATTCCATTGATCTTCCTGCCTGTCTCTGTACCAATACCAGGTAGTTTTTATCACTATTGCTCTGTAGTACAGCTTGAGGTCAGGGATGGTGATTCCTCCCGAAGTTCTTTTATTGTTGAGAATAGTTTTCGCTATCCTAGGTTTTTTGTTATTCCATATGAATTTGAGAATTTCCTTTTCTAACTCTGTGAAGAATTGAGTTGGGATTTTAATGGGGATTGCATTGAATCTGTAGATTGCTTTTGGCAAGATGGCCATTTTTATTATATTAATCCTGCCAATCCATGAGCATGGGAGATCTTTCCATCTTCTGAGATCTTCTACAATTTCTTTCTTCAGAGACTTGAAGTTCTTGTCATACAGGTCTTTCACTTGCTTGGTTAGATTCACACCAAGGTATTTTATATTATTTGCAACTATTGTGAAGGGTGTCATTTCCCTAATTTCTTTTTCAGTCTGTTTATCTTTCATGTAGAGGAAGGCTACTGATTTGTTTGAGTTGATTTTATAACCAGCCACTTTGCTGAAGTTGTTTATCAGGTTTAGGAGTTCTCTGGTGGAAGTTTGGGGGTCACTTAAGTATACTATCATATCATCTGCAAATAGCGATATTTTGACTTCTTCCTTTCCTATTTGTATCCCTTTGACTTCTTTTTGTTGTCTAATTGCTCTGGCTAAGACTTCCAGTACTATATTGAATAGGTAGGGGGAGAGTGGGCAGCCTTGTCTAGTCCCTGATCTTAGTGGGATTGCTTCAAGTTTCTCTCCATTTAGCTTGATGTTGGCTACTGGTTTGCTGTAAATTGCTTTTACTATGTTTAGGTAGGGGCCTTGAATTCCTGATCTTTCCAAGACTTTTATCATGAAGGGATGTTGAATTTTGTCAAATGCTTTCTCAGCATCTAGTGAGATAATCATATGGTTTTTTTCTTTAAGTTTGTTTATATAGTGGATTACATTGATGGATTTCCGAATATTGAACCATCCCTGCATTCCTGGGATAAAACCTACTTGATCTTGATGGATGATTGTTTTGATGTGGTCTTGGATTCGGTTTGCTAGAATTTTATTGAGTATTTTTGCATCGATGTTCATAAGGGAGATTGGTCTGAAGTTCTCTTTCTTTGTTGGGTCCTTGTGGGGTTTGGGAATGAGTGTAATTGTAGCTTCATAGAATGAATTGGGTAGTGTTCCTTCTGTCTCTATTTTGTGGAATAGTTTGAAGAGAATTGGTATTAGGTCTTCCTTGAAGGTCTGATAGAATTCAGCACTAAAACCATCTGGTCCTGGGCTTTTTTTAGTGGGGAGACTTTTAATGACTGCTGCTATTTCCTGAGGGGTTATGGGACTATTTAGATGGTTTACTTGCTCCTGGTTTAACTTTGGTACCTGGTATCTGTCTAGGAAATTGTCCATTTCATCCAGGTTTTCCAGTTTTGTTGAGTATAGGCCTTTGTAGTAGGATCTGATGATTTTTTTAATTTCTTCCGTTTCTGTTGTTATGTCTCCCTTTTCAGTTCTGATTTTATTAATTTGGATACTCTCTCTGTGCCCTCTGGTTAATCTGGCTAACGGTTTATCTATCTTGTTGATTTTCTCAAAGAACCAACTCCTGGTTTTATTGATATTTTGTATTGTTCTTTCAGTTTCTATTTGGTTGATTTCAGCCCTGAGTTTGATTATTTCCTGCCTTCTACTCCTCCTGGGTGTATTTGCTTCTTTTTGTTCTAGGGCTTTTAGTTGTGCAGACAACTTGTTAGTGTGTGCTCTTTCCAGTTTCTTTTTGTAGGCACTTAGAGCTATGAGTTTTCCTCTTAGCACTGCCTTCATGGAGTCCCACAAGTTTTGGTATGATGTGTCCTCATTTTCATTGAAATCTAAAAAGTCTTTAATTTCTTTCTTTATTTCTTCCTTGACCAAGTCATCATTGAGTAGAGAGTTGTTCAGTTTCCATGTGCACATGGGTTTTCCATTGGTTTTGTCATTATTAAAGACCAGTCTTATTCCATGGTGATCTGATAAGAGGCAAGGGATTATTTCAATCTTTTTGTATCTGTAGAGGCTTGTTTTGTGACCAATTATATGGTCTATTTTGGAGAAGGTACCATGAGGTGCTGAGAAAAAGGTATATTCTTTTGTTTTAGGATGAAATGTTCTATAGATGTCTGTTAAGTCCATTCGGTTCATAACTTCTGTTAATGTCAAAGTGTCTCGGTTTAGTTTCTGTTTCCATGATCTGTCCATTGCTGAGAGTGGGGTGTTGAAATCCCCCACTATTATTGTGTGAGGTGTAATGTGTGTTTTGAGCTTTAGTAAAGTTTCTTTTATGTATGTAGGTGCCCTTGCATTTGGGGCATAGATGTTCAGAATTGAGAGTTCACCTTGGTAGCTTTTTCCTTTGATGAGTATGAAGTGTCCTTCCTTATCTTTTTTGATTAATTTTGGATGGAAGTCGATTTTATTTGATATTAGAATGGCTACTCCAGCTTGTTTCTTGGGACCATTGGCTTGGAAAATTGTTTTCCACCCTTTTATTCTGAGGTAGTGTCTGTCTTTGTCACTGAGGTGTGTTTCTTGTATGCAGCAAAATTCTGGGTCTTGTTTGTGTATCCAGTCTGCTAGTCTGCGTCTTTTTATTGGGGAATTGAGACCATTGATGTTAAGAGATATTAAGGAAAAATGATTGTGGCTTCCTGTTATTTTTGTTATTAGAGGTAAAGTTATGTTTGTATAGTTATCTTCTTTTGGGGTTGTTGGAAGATTACTTCCTTGCTTTTTCTAGGTTGTAGTTTCCCTCCTTGTGTTGGCGTTTTCCATCCATTATCCTTTGAAGTGCTGGGTTTGTGGGAAGATATTGTGCAAATTTGGTTTTGTCATGGAATATCTTGGTTTCACCATCTATATTGATTGAGAGTTTTGCTGGGTATAGTAATCTGGGCTGGCAATTGTGTTCTCTTAGGGTCTGTATGATGTCAGTCCAGGCTCTTCTGGCTTTTATAGTCTCTGGTGAGAAGTCTGGTGTAATTCTTATAGGTCTGCCTTTATATGTTACTTGACCTTTTTCCCTTACTGCTTTTAGTATTTTTTCTTTGTTTTGTGCATCTGATGTTTTGATTATTATGTGACGGGAGGTATTTCTTTTCTGGTCTAGTCTATTTGGTGTTCTGTCGGCTTCTTGTATGTTTATGAGCATCTTGTTCTTTAGGTTAGGGAAATTTTCCTCAATGATTTTGTTGAAGATATTTACTGGCCCTTTAAGTTGGGAATCTTCATTCTCATCTATACCTATTATCCTTAGGTTTGGTCTTCTCATTGTGTCCTGGATTTCCTGGATGTTTTGAGTTAGGAGTTTTTTGCTTTTTTCATTTTCTTTGACAACTGTGTCAATATTTTCCACCGTATCTTCTGCATTTGAGATTCTCTCTTCTATCTCTTGTATTCGGTTGGTGATGCTTGCGTCTGTGACTCCTGATCTCTTTCTTAGGTTTTCTATCTCCATGGTTGTCTCCCTTTGAACTTTCTTTATTGTTTCTATTTCCAGTTTCAGATCCTGAATGTTTTTGTTTAATTCCTTCTTTGTGTTTTCTTGCATTTCTTTAAGGGATTTCTGTGATTCCTCTTTAAGGGCTTCTATCTGTTTACTTGTACTCTCCTGTATTTCTTTAAGGGAGTTACTTAATTCCTTCTTATAATCCTCTATCATCATCATGAGAAGTGATTTTAATTCTGAATCCTGCTTTTCAGGTGTGAAGGGGTGTTCAGGGCTTGCTATATTGGGAGAACTGGGCACTGATGATGCCAAGAAACTTTGGTTTCTGTTGCTTATGTTCTTGCGCTTGCCTTTCGCCATCTGGGTAACTCTAGTGGTGCCTGCCCTCTCTGTGTAAGATTGGAATCTGTATTTCCAGTTATCTTGCTTATTGCAGAGCTCCTCGGAGTCCAGAGGTCTCTGTGGTCTTATGCCCCTAATCTCCCGGGTGGAAGAACTCCTGGGACTCAGGCCACCTCTTGGATCTGGTAATCCTTCTGTTCTGAGTGCAGTGGGTTCTCGATGACTCAGGATTCAGTTTCAGCTGCTCTGAGTGCAGTGGCTCCTAGATGACTCAGGATTCAGTTTCTCCACAGGACAGGAGCAGACCAACTCTGTGTCAGCTGCTCTGAGTGCAGTGGCTCCAGCTGCTCTGAGTGCAGTGGGTCCCTGATGACTCAGAATTCAGTTTGAGCTGCTCTGAGTGTAGTGGTTTCTCGATGACTCAGGATTCAGTTTCTCCACAGGACAGGAGCAGACCTACTCTGTGTCTGCTCCAGTCCCAGGGACCAGGCAGGGGCCGAAGGGAAGTGGAATTCCGGAGGGGCAGGGTTTGGGTAGCTGCTGTGCCCTAGATGTCCCTGGCTCCCAGATGTATTTCTGGGGCTTAGGGAGTGAGATGGAGTTCTTACCAGCTGCTCTGAGTGCAGTGGCTCCTGGATGACTCAGGATTCAGTTTCTCCACAGGACAGGAGCAGACCGACTCTGTGTCTGCTCCAGTCCAAGGGACCAGGCAGGGGCCGAAGGGCCATTCTGATGTTTTTAAGGTGCAATCACAGAATGGTTTTGATTTGTATTACTCTGATGACAATAGATATTAAGCATTTCTTTAAGTCTCTCTCAGCTGATAGAGATCTCTCTATTAAGAGTTCTTTGTTTAACTCTTTACCCCAATTTTAATTTGATTGTCTGGTTTGTTGTTATCTAATTCCTTGAGTTCATTTTATTTTTGGATATGAGTCTTCTGTTACAAGTAGGGGTAGTGTAGTTTTTTCCCAGTCTATAGCTTACCATTTAATTCTATGGATGATATTATTTCCCTTAAATTCTTTTTTATAGTTTTAGGAGATCCAATTTATAAATTGTTGATCTTAGAGCTTGATAAATTGCTATTCTCTTCAATATGTTGTTCCCTGTACCATTGTATTCAAGACTGTTCCCCGCTGTGATTCTTTATCTTTGCTTGAGTTAAGGAGTAGCTCTATTTAAAGAGGAATTTTAGCCATGTTTGAGCATGTGTTTCATTGTGGAAAATGGCTTCAGTACCCTAGCCATAGCTGCCTAGAAGTCAGTTGTCTCTTTGCCTGCAGACGAAGATGTAGAACTCTCAGTTTCTCCTGTACCTTGCCTTTCTGGATGTTGCCATAAACTTGCCTTGATGATAAAGAATTCAGTCGCTGTACTTGAGTTCCTATTTTATGTTTTAAGCTTAAAATTTTCTCTTCCATCTCTTATGTTGTGATGATGATTCTTGTGGCTAGAACTCCTGGTCACTTTTCTAGGTTTTCTGTCTCCATTTTGACTCATTTTCTGTATTCTACACTGTTCCTATTTCTCCTTTCATATCTTAACATTTTTACTTACTTTATCTATTTGATTGTATTGTCCTGTACTTCTTCATATTAATTTTTTTCTCATTATGGGTCTACTTCTTTAATTGAATTTTCTTTTATTTTTTGGAGTGAATTTCTGTAAATATATTTTATTTATTTCTTTTTAAAAGGACTCCATCATCTTCACAAGATTATACTTAAGGTTATTTTCTTGCACTTCAGGATTGGTCAGATACAGAGCTGAGGGTTATAGGATAGATATTTTTAATTATGTTATTTCCTAGTTTATAGGAAATTATGAAGTTTCTGGTGTTCAGAGACCTGGTAGTCCCTGATAGGTATTGGACTCTGCCACTCCAGGTCCAACTGGAAGTTCCACATAGCCCGAGGCCTCTGAAATTTCAGGATGCCATTCTTTGCCATGGGTAGCAGCAAGCTTCTAGGATTGTAGGCAAAGACAGTAGTCTCAGATATGTTAACATTTATGTTTGTCTATGGCATAGGTATCCCTCAATGAAAGCATTCAGAGCTTGTGGTTACTGAAGTCAGCAATAATCCTGGATTGCATGTAGTGCTAAGAGTAGAAGATGAAGCACAGTGTGGGTGGGGCAGACTTCATGGCTGCTGTGCTTTCCATGGAATACAGGAGTGAGAGGATTGGGAATCTCGCCTGATATCTTGGAAGGCAGCATGCCTCCCAGGAAGCAGGCAGAGCTTTGGCACAGTGAATAGAACTCAGATTTTTGGATTCTGAAATTATTATTTAAATAATGTGTAAGTGTTCAAATATCAAGTAATGAAATTCTTACTTAATTCTAAATAAAGTTTTACATAGTAATATGATTGAAAAAATGAATTTATGCACATAAAGACTATCATGTTGAAAAATTATCAATTTCTTCAGGATTTATCTTTCTCTGTGAATATTCCTTAACATATGAGAAAATTGTTAAATTCTCTATTCTCATGTGCTGGACACATGTTTGAGAAGATATACTTATGATTTTATTATATATATTTCCATGTTTTAAACATTTTTGACCATATTCTATTTTTGACTTAATTTTTTTCTTTTACTTCCTCACTTGTATATGATTCATTGGCTCACTCCTAGTCACCCCCTCATACAATATTTCCCCAATTTCCTATTTCCTTCTACTTTCAGTAGGTAGTGTATACCCTAAAAATGGAGATTCAATTCTACTCCAGGTAGGTGTTTCCTCTCCAACTAAGGCCATAAGGCCAGAGAAGGCAGCTCAGGTAGTAGAACATATACCATGTACAGACAACGGGTTTTAGGAAAGCCTCCATTCTTGCTGTTATTACCCACAGGATGGGTAAGGTGCACACCTGCTATATATATGTCTAGATCCAGTCCATGCATATTCTTTGGTTGGTGGCTTAGAATCATAAGTCCCCAAAGGTCAAGGTTGGTTGACTCTGTTGGTCTTCCTGTGAAGTTCATACTGCCTTAATGGCCCTGAATCCTACTTCTTTTTCTTCCTTAAGAAACTCAAGCTACATCCACTGTTTTTCTGCATTTGTCTCTATCTCACTGAGTCAGCAGATGGGTGGAAACTCTCAGAAGTAACATGTTTCTGTCTGCAAGCTTAACAAAATATTATGTCAAACAATGTAAAGATTGTTGCTTGCATATGTGATGTATGTCAATTTCATCCAGTTTTTGTGGATATTTTTAATTTAAATGTTTCTGGGTGTGTAGGTGTCTCTATCACTCTTTTGGGGTTCCTGACTGGCTAGAGGAAGTCACCTCTTCAGATTGCATATCTGTAATATAGTGAGGCACAGCTAATGTCACCTCCATTGATTAGTTGGTTTCTCCTGTATCATTGATAACTGACCTTGCCCATTTGGAGACTTCCATTTGTTTTCATAATCTTCTAGCCCTCTCTCCTGTCCTTTTCTACACATGATCCTGAAACCCTCATCTGACTCCCTTACCCACCCAATTCTCCAAGTTCCCTTTTCTCCATCTGCCTATTATGGCTATTTTATTCCACTTTCTAAATGAAATTCCTTGGTAGCACATTCATCAAGTGTAGGTACTTTTGGTCTTAGTAGTGTAAAATGGTACATGTATTTTATGGCTAATATCTACTTTTAACTAAGTAAATACCATGTGTGTCATTTTGTGACTGGTTACCTCAAAGAGGATGTAAATATCAAGCTCTATCCATTTGCTTGCAAAATTCATGAGTTCTTTGGTTTTGGAACTGAATATTATTGTGTTGTATAAATGTACCAAATTTCTTTATCCACACTTCAGATATGCTTTCCATGTAGGTTGTTTACAGTTTTTGGCTTTTACAAATACAGCTGCTATGAACATAGATGATCAAATGTTTTTATGGGATGATCAAGAACTTAAGATTTTATCATATATTATTCCTTATTTTCTTATAAATATTCCCTGTGATTTGTAATATATTGCTTAATCTTGCACTATCATTCAGTCATAAAAGAAGAATTGTATACCTTCATTTCTTTTTTTTTTTTTTTCGTTTTTTTGAGACAGGGTTTCTCTGTGGAGCCATGGCTGTATATATCCTCATTTCTATCATTGAAAATGTGGTTTGTTTTCATATTGATAATTCATTTTCACAGAGGAAATATTTTTTTAATGAATGGGTGACGGTTGTCATATTTTGTTACAATTGGTACTGTTATAATGTATACAAAATTATTTCATTCATAATATTATAAAATATACGACATATTTCAAGAAAAAACTTCTAATATCTATTATGTTTCAAGTTCATTGCAGAATCCATACAGGAGAGAAACCTTACAAATGTAATGAATGTGGCAA
>NW_021604831.1:356159-389149 GCF_004785775.1 Grammomys surdaster
ATACAGGAGAGAAACCTTACAAATGTAATGAATGTGGCAAATCATTTTCATGGAACTCATACCTGCAAGTTCACTGCAGGTTCCATAAAGGAGAAAAACCTTACAAATGTAATGAATGTGGCACATCTTTTACACAGAACTCAGATCTTAAAGTTCATGAAAGAATCCATACAGGAGAGAAACCTTACAAATGTACCCAATGTGACAAATCATTTACAGCGAACGCACAACTTCACCTTCACTATAGATCCCATACAGGAGAGAAACCTTACAAATGTACTGAATGTGACAAATCATTTACAGGGAATGCACAACTTCAGCGTCACTACAGATCCCATACAGGAGAGAAACCTTACAAATGTAATGAATGTGGCAAATCTTTTATACAGAACTCAGACCTTAAAGTTCATGAAAGAATCCATACAGGAGAGAAACCTTACAAATGTAATGAATGTGGAAAATCCTTTATTAAGTCGTCACTTCTTAAAGTTCACCAAAGAATCCATACAGGAGAGAAAAATTACCATACAGGAGAGAAAACTTACAAATGTAATTAATGTGGCAAAACTATTACAGAGAACTCAAGCCTTCAATTTCACCACAGAGTGCATACATACACAAAAGGCATATTGTATTCATATTCAGTATTTCTTTCAAAAACAAATTATGAAAATTATTTCACCCAGCATTAATCTGAAATAATTAATAATGGTATAGGATTCATTTTCAAATTCATAAATGAAACAATATTGTAAAGTATAAGAATTTAGCCAGAATAGTACTAATAACTATCTTAATACAAATATGTTGCTTAATGTTTGTATAGTTTAGTATGGGAGAATATTGGCTTTTGTGTGATATATTCTCTTTGAAGATTATTGTGCTTTTAGCGTTTGACCTTTTGATAGAGTAATTTTTAATCTGTAATCTCATATTTATCACAATTTTCAATAAATGCATTACCACTGTTTTTTATTACTGTTGCCTTGGTGTGATAAATGTCTATTTTATGCTGGGATTGTATCACTCATGTCATACAGTTCCTTATTGCTAATGCCAAGAGAAACATGTGGCAAAACATAAATTTGATTGCTTTAGACAAATTCCAAGACAACAGTTTGGAAGCTAATACATGGTGAGAGGAGGAAACTATGAGGTTTCCCGAGTGCATGCTTGTTGTGTAAATGTGTGTGTGTGTGTGTGTGTATGTGTGTGTGTGTGTGTGTGTGTGTGTATTATGGGCAAAATTACTTGTATTACAAGGAACATGACTTCTGGTCTAGACAAAATTCTAAATGGACAGATTGTGTGAGATGGGGGTTGAAGCTTTAAGATGACAAATCCTAACCTCATCAAAATATTGAATTTCATGAGATGTTCTGAATAATGTCCACGATAGAATTCTCACAATTTTTGTTGAAATTCCATGATGTCACGAATCAGTTACGAAATGGAAAAGGCTTCATTTTACTTATTGCAAATGACAATGTATTTTGTATTTGAGTCTCTGTTCACAACTTTGTATTTCAAGCAAGGTGTATAAAGATAGTTAGGTCATTTACATTTCTCATTATTATTAACACAGCAGCGATTAACAGGGCTGAGCACATGTCTATGGAGTAGGATAATGAGTTTTTTATCCAGATTCTAAGAAGTGGTACATGTCTGGGTCACGTGTTACTCTTTTAAGAATTGTCCACACTGATTTCCATAGCTACTGTGGTAGTTTGCAAACATGAGTGTAGATTCTGGTATCACTTTGTCATTAACAATCAATTGTTTTGCTTATATTTGCTTTTATGACTATAAGTACATCAATGCATCAGTAATAATGTGAGGCCTTGGAGCCTCCTCTTGTCATCGATCCCAATTTGGGCCAGTCACTGGACTTCCTTTCCCTCAGTCTATTCTTAATTTTTGTCCCTGTAGTCCTTTTAGGCAGAGACAATTCTGGGTCAAAGTTTTCACTGTGTGATGATAACAGCTTTATTTGTGACTGCGATAATCAGGAAACAACCCAGATATTTACAAAGAGGAATGGATGCACACAATGTGATTCATTTACACAATGGAATATTATTCAGGTATTAAGGACAAGGACATCATGAGTTTTGCAAGCAAATGGATGGAACTAGAAAATATCATTCAGAATGAGGTAACTCACTAACAACAGAACCTGCATGGTATATATTCACTAATAAGTGGATATTAGCCAAAATAGTACAGAATACCCAAGATAAATTCCACAGAACAAAAAACAGTTAACAAATCAAAGGGACCAAATAAAAGTGCTATAATCCTATTTGGGAGGGAGAAGAAATAATTACATGGGACAGAGGGAGGGAGGATCATGGGTGGCAGAGTGGACAGGGACGGGTAAAGGTGAACAAGTTCAGGTATTTGAAGGTAGGATTATTGCCCTGGGAACATTCATAAAAAATGGAAATGGGCAACATCCATGCATAGGAAGTAGGAGGACCTTCTAAAATGTGTCAGAGAGCTAGGAGATGAGAGACCTGTCAGACTTAAAGAGAGGGACCTTATATGGTACCAATAATGGGAACAACATAATACCCATCAGTGGGAAGAGGAAACTTGTAGAGTCCATGTCCAGAAGAATTACAGGGCATCAAGTGGAGAGTTGGGTTTGTCATCTCACAATCAAAAACTCTGACCCAGAATTCTTCCTGTATAAAAGAACTGCAGTGAGAAAAATGGAGAAGAGTTTAAGGGAAAAAACGTTCAGAATGGGCCCAAGTTGAGATCTATCTCAAAGGGAGGATCCAAGTCCTGACACTATTGCTGATGCTATGGTGTGCTTACAGACAGGAACTTATCAGACCTGTCCTCCAAGAGGCCTAACAAGCAGCTGACCTAGACACAGGCATATACTTACATCCAACTAATGAACAGAAGTCAGATACCTCTGTGGTTGAATTAGGGAAAGGCTAGAAGGAGTTGTAGAGTGTGAACCCATAGGAAGACCAGCACTCTCAACTAATCTAGACCCCTGAGATGATCTGTGAGACACTGACCCAGCAATAAGGCCGAATATACTAGCTAGTCCAAGGCCCCTGACACATATAAAGCAGAGAACTTCCTAGCCTAGCCTCAGTGAGTTAAGACATACCTAAACTATGAGAGACTTGATGCTCCATGGAGTGGAGGCCCGGCAGAAAAGGGGTGGTTAGGGATATACTTTTGTAGACAGACTAGAAAGAATTACATGTGAAACTGACAGAGAGTGGACCAGGTGGGGGATAATGACTATAATGTATGAAAAAAACTAAAGATAATTAATTAAAAATCATCTGGAAGTTTTGTGATGGTAGAGCTTCATTGATTTTATTTGATAATGAAATACAGATAATGCTTCTAACATTAATCCTGCATACCATCTAATATTCCTAATCTAGATTTATATAACCCTCAAGCTTGAATCAGATTAATCAACAGCAGAGGATTAACAACTACCATCTTAGTGTATAACTGTGAGACATGTCTTAAGATAATCAAACGCTGATGAATCTGAGCCAATGAATCATTTACCAAGGAGCTGAAATTTTTAATACACTGCTTGGAGGTGGTAGATCTACATAAATAAATAGTTTCCTGTGTGTTATTCTTCTCTAGGTGCTTTGATGAGAACAATTTTGTATAATTCTCCTGTAGATGTCTTCATCCAAGTTAGAAATATTCTCTCCTACACCAAGCTGCTTAAACTGAAAGGTAAAAAAGTCAAAATAGCTTAAGGAAGTTCCTGGAAAGTTCCAGATTCACTAGGGCACAACCTGTCAGAGGAAGCAATTAAACTGAATCTTCCTCACAGAAAACAAACCCAAGCTGAATAAACAGAAACTAGAAAGGTTGTCCAGAAAAGGTTTATACCAAATAAGGAACCTGAACAGGGCGTTTTTCAATGTGTTAGACTGCTTTCAGGCTTAGCATTGTGATCCAGATTTCTAGCTTTTTAAGAACTGCCACTGATACTAAAGTAAGCATTCGTGATGCAGCCATCTTTGAACCAGTTCTGCACACTATCAGCCATACTCCATAAATAATCTGAGTAAAATTCATCAGTTCCACAAATGGTCCATTAGAGGGATCTGTTTTGGTCTCCTCTGTATTTGTTATATTGTATGAATAAATGTTTCTTGTGTCTTCCCTGAAAAGATTTGTCATAAAACATCACCATGATGATCTGAAACCAATGAGATAAAATAACTCGCACCCAATGAATGCTTTATTTTAGTCTTGTCTCAGAGAATTCACACAAAAAAATTGACAAAAAAAGTAAGAACATGGAAAATGGGCTGTATCTGGAAGTATACATGGATACATGGCTTTTAAGCATTTGCATGATTTTGGGAAATTATGAAGAAGTATCCTTCAGAAATTCAAGAAAGCTTTCAGGATAGTTGAGTGAGTAGTTTATGCCTGGAGCACAATTCAGAATGGCAGAATTACAACAGAATTGAAGACAGTAAAATCAACAATTTTGAGGCTTCACTGGGAAATTAATCTATTGTATGTTGGAATGTTCACTATTGATGCTAAATTCTAACAGCAAGAACAGAAAAACCTACTAGTAATTTTTATGAGTCTCAAATATTTTTATAAGTTATTTAAAAATATTTACTCATCATTAATTTAATTAATAAATGTTACATGTCTTCTCTGTATGCAGAGACCTACTTAGCTCTGTCAATACACACAGGTTGAAAAGTAGGTACCATACTAGATTACATGTTCTTGCTGGAAGGCCATAAAATTGTAGTTGCTACATTTGCAACTTTCTCAGCATTCAACCAGCCATGTTTTAATTACCTAAAAAAACAACATATTTGTCAATCTATTAAATTTCTTGATAATATTTATTCATTACTCTGGTTTTTTATCTAGAGAATCAGTATTACACAATAAACAGATTATATAAATTTAATATCATTTGTTATTTTATGTGCGTGGGTATTTTGCCTGCATATATTCCTGTTTTACATTTTAGAGCCTGGTTCTGATAGAGTTTAGAATCTGGTACAAGATAACTTAGAACACGACTTGTAGACGAATGGTTTTGAGATGCCTTGTGGATGGTGCTAATTGTACCAGTGTCCTTTAGACAAGCTTCCAATGCTCTTAAGTATTAATTCATCTTTTAAGTCTATTTTGAGAGAATTCAGAACACAGGATTGTCTCTATGAACTAGGAAAAAGTAGAGTCTTTTAAGAGCTTCACAGTTTGAAGAAGATTAAGTGGGCATGTTCTGACAGATCATAAGCTTGTCTGCTCTTCTGAAGACCTCCACAGTCTGAAGGCCTCTAAGGTTTTTAGCTACACTTGGGGTAACATGTAATGGACCCTCCCCAAAAATTGCAAGAGCTGGGTAGCTGAGAACCTCAGTGTACCTGGACCCCTCCATCACCCTCCATGAAATCCACCCCAGTCCTAATCTGTACCTTCCATCAGGGCAGATCTTGAGCTTGACTAATCCTCTAAACATCTCATAGTCTAAAGCCCTTCTGTAATATCCCCTGCATGCAGGGCAAGAGGGAAAAGTACCCTCCAATTAATGTGGGAACCTGAGCAGCACGGAGGACTCAAGACCCATCTTCCCAACTCAAACTCCAACTCTTTTCTGGCCTCTACTTTAAGCCAGGGCAGATCAGCAGCTTGACTTCTTCTCTGAAGAACCACACAGTCTGAAGGCATTCTATGGGCTCACAAAAAAACATATCAGCAGCTTGTCTACCCTTCTGAAGATCCCATAGTCTGATGCTTCCCAGGAGTGCTGCTAGAGCCAGTGCAACAGATTAACAGTGTGCATGACCCTATGAAGGCCATAAAGCTTGAAGGCCACCAGAGAAATTATACTACAGTCAGGGCCACAGGGCTCCCAAGTGACATGCAGCAACCCAAGGACACAGGAGGTAGACTCTACACAGAGACACCAGTCCTGTTAAAACCAGAGACAACCAGATGTTGAGAGACAAGTGCAAGACCATAAGCAACAGAATCCAATATACTTTAGCATCAACAGAACCCACTTCTCACACCACAGCAAGCCTTAAATACTCCAACGTATGTGAAAACAAGGATAGTGATCTAAAGTACTATCTCCTGAAGATAATAAAGTCCATTAAGGCAGATATAGATAAGTCACTGAAAGAAATACAGGAAAACATAGATAAATGGTTAGAAGCCCTAAAAGAAGAAACACATAAATCTCTTAAAGAAATATGGAAAATTACAATCAAACAGGTGAACAAAATGAACAAAGCAGGCCAAGACATTAAAAGGCAAGTGCAAGCAATAAAGAAAACACGAATGCAGGCAACCATTGAAATGCTAAACCTAGGAAAGTGGACTGGAAATGCAGCATCAACAACTGAATAAAAGTGATAGAAAAGAGATTCTCAGGTGTAGAAGATAGCTTAGAAAATATTAACAGCCTTGTGAAAAGATAATGAAAACATAAAAATCCTCATAACCCAAACATCCATGAAATCCAGAACAAAATAAAAAGATCAAATCTAAGAATAATTGGAATACAACAGTGTGAAGATTCCCAGCTCAAAGGACCCAAAAATATCTTCAAAAAAATCATAAATTAAAACTTACCCAACCTAAAGAAATAGATGGCCATCAATGTACAAAAGCCAATAGTGTTATATATATTCTGGTCCAAATATATTGGACCAGAAAAGAACATACTATCATCACATAACAATCAAAACAATTAGTGGAGTGAAGAAAGAAAGAATATTAAAAGTGTCAGAGGAAAAAAGCCAACAAACATATAAAGGCAGACATAATAGAATTATACTAGATTTCTCAACAGAGACAGTAAAAGCAAGAAAAGCCTGGAAAAATTTCATGTGAACCCTAAGAGAACACACATGCCAGCACAGGCTATTACTATACCTGGCAAAACTCACAATAATCACAGATGCAGAAACTAAAATATTCAATAGAATAACAAATTAAAAAAATATCTGTCTACCAATCCAGCCCTAGAAAGGACTCTAGAAGGGAAACTCCAACTCAAAGAGGATACTTATCCCAAAGAAAAAACAAAATATTAGTCATCTCAAAAACAAAAGCAAAAAGAGAGAATTACACGCACATAATGTCTCCTAAAACAACAAACGTAACAAGACCTAAGAATCTTCTGTGTTTAATAGCTCGTAAAACCAATGGTCTCAATTCCCAAATAAAATGGCATAAGTTAAAAAAGTGGATATGCGAACAGGAACTTGCATTTTCCTGCTACAAGAAACACATCTCAGAATAAAAAAAAAAAAAAACAAAAAAAGAAGAAAAATATCTTCCAAGCACATGTTCCCAATAATAGTGGGATATTTCATCGTCCTATTCTCTTCCTTGGACAAGTTACTGAAACAGAAAGTAAATAGTGACACAGTGAAACTAATATAGGTTATGAATCAAATGGTGTTAGCAGATATAGAGAGAACATTTCTCCCTAACACAAAAAAATATACCTTCTTTCAGTACCTCATGGTACCTTCTCTAAAACTGACCACATAATCAGTAATAAAACAAGCTTCAATAGGTACAAGAGGATTGAAATCATACCCATGTATCCTACTTTATCACCACGGAGTAAGGCTAGACTTTAATAACAATCAAGGCAACGGAAAACCCAAATATCCAGGAAAACCGAACAATTATTAACATAATGATAATTTAGTTGAGGAAGAAATAAGAAAGAAATAAAGGCTTCCTAGAATTCCATGAAAATGATAACACAGCATAACCACTCTTATGGGACACAATGAAAGCAGTAATAAGAAGAAAACTCAGATCACTAAGTGCCTTCCTAAAGAAATTGCAGTGATCCTATTCTAGGAACTTAAGTGCATACCTGAAAGCCCTAGAAAAATAAATAAGCAAATACACCCAAGAGGAATTAATGGTAGGAATTAGGCAAAATCAACCAAAACCAAAGCAGAGAACTAGACAAAGAATCAACAAATCTAAAAGCATGAACATTTGAACTCACATCCCCCTCTCCATCCTTGATTCAAAATCCGTAATTCCAACTTTAAAAATTTAGACATAAAATTTGATTATTTGAATGAGACTGTTCCTTCAAGCTAAGGTACTTGAAAATTTATTGTCTGGTTGGTGGTGACACTTGAAGAGGCTTAGATGGTTTTGTCATTCTGGAAACAGTATATAGCAGGACATAGACATTGAGAGGTTAAAGACATCATTGAAAGTGAGACACAATACTGCAAATCTACCTTCATCACTCTTACAGCAAGATGTGGAACAGAGGCAGGGGATCCTGTGGATGTTGGCATGAGTTTACTTGTATTTATCTATTCCAATTCTATTGCTCTAATAACTGACACAAAGACCTATTTTGTTTATGAGCAAACACAAGCCTAGGCTGGACAGGTTCTGAGCTAGTCTAACTACCTTAGGCTGCTATTATACAGACAAATGTCCAGTCACATGCCAATGTGGTCTTTCCTAGCTCTCTCTGGTCCATATTTGGCCTTTTGTCTGCTCTCTTGACTTCACAAAAAATCATCCCTCTCTCTCAAAGTTTCATGGTCTCTCTACATTCTTTCTTCATTTTTGTTATCCCTCAGACCCCTGGTTGGGTTCAGAGTCTAGCCTTATTTACTCTGCCCATCAATAGGCTGATCAGCTTTATAGTAACCAATTTCCGTTAATTGGGTGTCTTGTTTATACAACATTTTATAGGAAACAGTTCTCTATTCATGAAAATTCTAGCATCCAGGCTATGAGAAGATCTCTGGACAAGAAATAAGCAGCTAAATATGCAGTACACAAGACCAACCCCCAACTCATGGAAGTTAACATTTTTCTCAAGATAGGACTGTGTGTAGATCCTATCAAGAGATGCTACTACAACATATAACAAGGACGTATCTTACACTATGTTCATAGCAGCCTTATTTATAATAGCCAGAAGCTGGAAAGAACCCAGATGTCCTTCAACAGGGGAATGGATATAGAAAATGTTGTATATTTACACAATGGAATATTACTCAGCTATTAAAAACAATGAATTCAAGAAATTTTATGTAAATAGATGGAACTAGAAAATATCATCCTGTGTGAAGTAACCTAATCACAAAAGAACACTCATGGTATACACTCGCTGATAGTCAGGTATTAGCCCAAGAGCTCAAAATACTCATGATACGACTCACAGACCACATGATGCTCATGAACAAGGAAGACCAATGTGTGGGAACTTTGGCCCTTCTTAGAAGGTGTAACAAAATACTCATGGGAGCAAATATGGTGGCTAAGCATGGGACAGAAACTGAAGGAGGGACCGTCCAGAGACTGCTCCACTTGGGTATCCATTCCTTGTGCAGTCACCAAAGTTAGGCACTTATGTGGATGTCAGGAAGTGCATGCTAACATGAGCCAGATATAGCCATCTCCTCAGATGTCTGCCAGAGCCTGAAATATAGAGGTGGATGCACACAGCTAACCGTTGAGCTGATCATGGCGTTCCCAATGGAGGAGTTAGAGAGAAGACTGAAGGAGCTGAAAGGACTTGTGGCCCATGAGGAGAGTTACAGTACTAGCCAAATAGAGCTCCCAGAGTCTAAACCACCAGCATGAGAGCAAATAGGGATGGCCCCAGCTGTATATCTACAGAAAAATGACATTGTCAGGCATAGGCAGGTCAGGAAGTCCTTGGTTCAGTGAATGCTAGATGCCCTAGTGTGGGGGAAATTGTGGATGGAGAGGTGGGAGTTGGAGGGTCAGTGGGTGGGGGGAATATTGTCATAGAAAAAAGATGCTGGGGGATGGGAGAGGAGGATCCTGGGTGGGGTCTGTAGGAATTGGGAAAGGGGATTACATTTGAAATGTAAATAACATATCCAATAAAAAAGAATATATTAAAAAAGAGTAATTTGGAGACACCCTTGGTCCACCTTCTCATCCTGCAGCTTCCGAGTTTGCAGCTGTGGCCAATTTGAGTTTAGCTTCCTTGAGCTCCCTTCTGCCACCC
This sequence comes from Grammomys surdaster, assembly GCF_004785775.1. Taxonomy (NCBI): domain Eukaryota; kingdom Metazoa; phylum Chordata; class Mammalia; order Rodentia; family Muridae; genus Grammomys; species Grammomys surdaster. Next base: position 366,184 of record NW_021604831.1, read on the forward strand.
CGCCCTTCTGTCTGTGTGTTTCACGCCTCCATGAGGACCACGGTCTTCTGAAATGCCACTGCTGCTGCCTCATGAGGGGTCTTCTCGATGGTAAAATGGTCTCACATGGACTAGGGCGTCTCCTCCCCCGCCAGGATGGACATAACAGTGGTCAGCACTGCTTGTGCAGGCTGCCAGGCTGTATGGGACATTGCTCGCTATGGAAGCTGCCACTCTCTGGGCCTCCTCTGCAGGTGGGAATCAGACTGCAGTACCCACTCCATGGCTAGGCAAGGCTGAGACTGTGTAGGCCTTGGATCCTGCCTGTTCTGATGCTGCTGAGTTCCATACTCCTACAGGAAAAGCTGCCAAGGAAAGAAGATGGAGACAGGAACACACAGGGCCCTGAAGCAGCCTGCCCCTTGGATGGGCTCCTGGTTCCGGCTTGCCTTCCTTTGTCTATCGCACACCTGCTCTTCCAAGATCCCGATGCCTTCCTCTAGACAAAATCCGGGAGACTCCGCACTGCCCGAGTCTCAAACCAGGTACTGGAACAAATTACTTTCCCAGCTCCTTGCTCTACTCCCTAGTTTGCTCCAGAAGCCCCTTATTTGGAATCAGCTTTTCGGTGGCATGATTGCAACCAGATGGCTAGATTTTACAGCAAGTTCCAGTGTCCTGAGAGCTTTGAGAGGAAGGGAGGAAGCTGCTGCTCCCACTGTTAGTATTCCGTCTGAACTCCACCTCCACAGTTACTTGGTAGCAGCCAGGTATACTCCTCCCCACAGTTACCTGGCAACAGGTAGGTAGGCTTGCCCACTATAGAGGGAGCTGCCTGTCCCCTCCTCTTTCTCTTGCCCTCTTAATCCACGCCTGCAGGTTGCTGTCTCCCCTCCCCCTTTCCCTTCCCCCTCTCTCCACGTGGTCATAGCCAGCCTCTCCTCCTCTCTCTCTCTGCTCTCTCTCTCTTAATAAACTCCCCCTCGTGGAACCATCTGGTCTGCTGTGGTCTGTTACAAGCTATGCTCAATAGATCTAACAATGGTGCCAAAACCCGGTCATGAAGACTTCAGGGACCTCAAGACATGTGCACCTGCTGGCTCCGGCTGCTGCGACCATTCAGGATGGACACAATGCCACCACTGCCACTGCTACACCATGTGGACATCATCTGCTCAACCAAACAACTCTTTTTAATTAAATTAAATTAAATTTTACTTTTTAATTAAATTAAAACGGGGGAATTGCTGTGAGTCTAGCAGACGTCTGCAGGTTCCACACTCACTAGCCTAGCCTAGAACTGGTAAGCTTCCCCATCCCCCACTGGCCAGAGTCCACATGATCCCAGAAAAGATTTCTTGAGCTCAGAGCTAACCCTGTCCTTTCCTGAACCTTGTTCTTTGATTGTTTCCCTTGGATGGGACACTTCCCCTGTCCACTAGAGACAGTTTCTTGCTGCTGAGTACCCCAGGCCAGGCCTGGACAGACTGTTCTTTCTGCCCCAGGAGCACCAGCTCTGACTCTAGTCCCTAGTGTGTGTCTTCCACGGCTGAGCCTTTCATGGGATCTGGAATTTGGCTTGCTCCCTTTGCCTCCTTTGCAGCCGGTCCTCTGCGGCTGATCCTGCTGAAGCAGTGGGTTTGACACCCAGCCTGCTTCCTTACGTCTGTGGTTCTTAGCTCTGCTTTGGGTCTTCCCCTTACATCGTGCTGCCCGGAACCTGTAAAGTGAGTGTTATCAGTGCTTTCTGCCACAAAAACCACAATCATGAACATTGCCCATGTTAACTGCAGCCACCAGAGTCAACTGCAGCAAGCAGTTCCAGCAACTAGCAGGAAGTCCCGCCCTGCTGATGCCCAACATGCCAGCTGTGGGATCCAGCTTTCTTAGCCAAAATGTTTCTATGCTAATAAAAAATGTGCTTTTCTCTTCCTATGCAACCTGCCAAAGTTACTTAAGACTCTTTCCTAACCTGCCTCGATACATTTTTATTCAGTTACAACCAATCCTTATGGCTCTCAATCTTTTTTTGTTTTGTTTTGTTTTTTGGTTTTTCGAGACAGGGTTTCTCTGTGTAGCCCTGGCTGTCCTGGAGCTCACTCTGTAGACCAGGCTGGCCTCGAACTCAGAAATCTGCCTGCCTCTGCCTCCCAATTGCTGGGATTAAAGGGGTGCGCCACCACCGCCTGGCTATGGCTCTCAATCTTGTCAGAAGTCTGCTAATAGTATATTTTAAGTTTATGGCTGACAGAATGCCCAAAGCCTCTAACAGTTACCCAAGATGGTTTCAGAAGACTTGGACACCAGACTTCTAGAACATACAGCCTAGATTGTATGTGTACAAATTCAGTGGTCTAGAATGGATGCCCTGATTCAAATGACTTAGTTAAGTCAAACCAAGGTAAGTCATTTTTCATGTCACTCATATCCATTCCACAGAAAAAAGCCCTGCATTTTCTGCACTTGGAAGCCAAACTGACTTCACCCAACAGACTATGGAGACCATGGGAACTGTTGACTCTGACATTTTTTAATATAATATATAACTGGTAGATTATTGTTTCCTTCTTCTCAGACTTCTGACTACATTGACAGCTAAGCTTTCACAGGTATTATCTTTTACCTCATTACCTAAACTCAGTTGCCATCAATTAAATGCTTCATATTTCCTCTTCTCAATATCCCACTGTCCTAAATTACCTGAGTTCCTATAAACTTGCTTAACTGTAATAAAACATTCCACTATATGATCCAACAAAGGCTCATCTTAAAGACTGCTTGTGTTTTATGCTGTTATTTCTTTTGTAAACTTATAAGCTACAGGAAACCCACTCAGATCTACCTCTCATGGACCAAATAGATGCCATCCAGATAAGTACACCTGCCTAAAGGTCCCATTCACTACCTATTACAAAGGGTGGGATCCCTCTGGATTTCAAATGTATATCTTTAAAAAAAATTTTTTCTCCAAGTGATCTTAATCTTATTCCCTACATCTTGTCAAGTCCAGGGGCATCAAGAACAGCTCCAGAGAAGCAACCTCCAGATGCTCCATCTCCTGTCACACACAGCTGCTTCTACCGGACCTGTTCCTTCTGGCCTATCCTCAGATGGCTCCCTCCATAGACCCTAGACAGCAGAAAACAGCCAGCTCTCCTAAGACCTGACAAATATACTCCATACCCATTCTTCTAGGTTCCCCCTAAAGACATGTCGCCCCGAATGCCAGTAGGAAGTAGCCAGATTTCAGGATGACCCTATTCCTGCTTTGCCATCATCCCTTTTTAATTTTTCTTTTTAAATTAAACCAAAATGGGGGGATGTTAGTATTCTCTCTGAACTCCACCTCCACAGTTACTTGGTAGCAGCCAGGTATGCTCCTCCCCACAGTTACCTGGCAACAGGCAGGTAGGCCTGCTCACTATAAAAGGGGCTGCTTGGCCCCTCCTCTCTCTCTTACTCTCTTAATCCATGCCTGCAGGTTGCTGTCTCCCCTCCCCTTTTCCCTTCCCCCTCTCTCCACATGTTCATGGCCAGCCTCTACTCCTCTACCTCTTCTCTCTCTCTCTCTCTCTTTCTCTCTCTCTCTCTCTCCTCTCACTCTCTCTTTCTCTTAATAAACTCCCCCTCATAGAACCATCTGGTCTGCTGTGGTCTTTTCCAAGCTACGCTTGATAGATCTAACACACACAGTGCAGTAATCTTTTGAGTTCACTGCATCTAGACTCTTCTTCAGAAGACTTGGTTATTCATTCTCTTGATTGTTTAGAGGAGAGATTCCAATGGCAGTGCTCGTCTTCAGACCTGGAGTTGAAACTCAAGGCCCAGAAAAGAACTTTAGACTCTACAGCACACACTTTCCTTCTGAAGCAGCATCTGTGGGAAGTGGAGTTGCTGCACAGTAGTATTCAAGCTGGTCTAGTCTCCCACCGAGAACTTAGCTCTTCATCCTCTGGGCCTCTGAACACTCAGAGCTTAGGCAATTTCAAAATAGTGTCCTATCTCCTGAGCCCTTCCAACCGAGACTTCCTTCCCCAGATGGATCCACAACATTGCACAGATAACCTATCACAGGGGTTAGCCCTTTCTGGAGCCAGCCCACAGCCCATTGAGAATAAAACTAGAATTGGAGATTGAAGGAAGTTTCACAGAGCCCCCAGGGAAGCAGTCTATCTTGCAAGTTCCCTGTGGAAAAAGAATGTGAAGAGGACCACACTAATGTAATTGACTACTCAGACATAGAGGATGACCTTCCTGATTCTACCAGATGAGTTTGTAGCAACAAACTGATAGATTATATTTTGGGAGGTGCCTCCAGTGACTTGGACTCCAGCTCTGATTCTGAAAGTGAAGATTGGAATGAGGAACCTGAGGGTGATGGTTTCCATAGTGATGGCTCTCTGTCTGAGTCAGACAAGGAGCAGGACTCTGAAGGGCTTCACCTTTCGAACTCTTTCTACAGTGTAGATATTTACAACCCCCCAAATTTTATAGCCACAATTAAGACTGCTGTCAGAATTGCCCCCAGAGACCCATCTGATTCAGGGAAGTCCTGTTCTGCCAACCCTGATGTAGGGAATTCTCAGACAGAACCCCTTCCCGAGACCCCTGATCATAGTTCTGGAGAGGAGGATGACTGGGAATCTAGTGCACATGAAGCAGAGAGTCTTAGACTGTGGAACTATAGAATTCTGAGGACCCCTACAACCTTCTAAATTTTAAGGCTCCTTTTCAGACGTCAGGGAAGAACTGGAAAGGCTGTCAGGACTCAAAGGCACCTTATGAGGTCACAGTGGCCTTTTCTGGGCATCATACCTTACTTTCTTGTAATGCACAACTGTTAGAAAGCCAAGAAGATAATTATCTAGGCTGTGGGCTGAGTGAGGCTCTTTCTGGAGAAAGATACACTCATATCAAGAGAAAAAAGGTAACCTTCCTTGAAGAGGTTACTGAGTATTATATAAGTGGTGATGAGGATCGCAAAGGACCATGGGAAGAATTTGCAAGGGATGGATGCAGGTTCCAGAAGCGAATTCAAGAAACAGAAGTTGCCATTGGCTATTGCTTGACATTTGAGCACCAAGAAAGAATGTTTAGTAGACTGCAGGAACATGTGTCAAAGGACTTACTGTTGTAAAGCAATGCTAAGAGAAGTGAACAGCCTGCAACTCCCGCCCACTCTATCTCTTACTTGAGAATTTTTTTTAAAAACAAACACTGGCAGCTCTCCTTGGACATATTTTTAAAGAAACAACTTGTATCTAGCAATGTAGTTTAATTATTTTTGGTAATGTGTTTCATTAGAAACACCAACTGCAATAATAAAGAATCTCTAATCTTTAATCCTCTCTTTTCCTACTTAGTTGGATGTGGGTTTTGTCTTTTTGAGAGGGTCTCACTGCATAGTTCTGGTTGGCCTAGGTCTATGTATGTAGACCAGGCTGACCTTGAAATCGATACCTTCTTGCCTCTGTTTCCTGTGCCACCATGCCCAGCTGGAAGTGTTTTTAAATATCCTCTGCTTACCTGGGGTGAGAGTTTAATTTTGCACTTTCAAAGCGTTTCTTCTGGAGGCAGTGGCCAGTCAGGTTTACATACAAGCTTCAGGGCAGCTAGTCTATGTGGTGAGACCTGGTCTTAGAGGACAAACAGAACAAAACAAAACAGTCAGGTTACTGTGGAGACTGAGGCAGAAGGATGGAAAGTTCCAGATCTTCCTGGAATTCATTGAACTCAGATGAACTCAAGACCTGTGTGGGGAGTTTAGCAAGACCTTTTTATTTTAAACTCAGAATGGAAAAGGAGGCTGGGGCTGTAGCTTGGTAGCAGAGGACCCCTGTCTACATGTGCAAGGTTTAGTCCCCAGTACTGCAAAAGAAAGAAAAAAATTTGTCTTGGATAACTATAAGGTTTGAACCTCATATTAAGTTCTAACTCAATTTATGTATACTTATCTAAAAACTTTGAGTTCTTGTGTGCTTTTTCTTTTCTAAACTTAATGGGCCTTATGGTGTTTGTTTTCTTATATATGTATGTCTGTGTTATATTTTGAGGTGAGGCATTGAGTTCTTGTCATTCTTCCTGCTTCGACCTGGGTGTTGAGCTATGCTTGTATTTTTTGGTTTGTTCGTCTTTGTCTCTTTGAGTTTGTGGGTTTTTTATTTTTATTTTTAACTTTCATAGATTTGACCTACTTGATGCTAAAACTTGTTGTTACCAACTTAAAAGACATTGTTGTGTCACTTCAGTGGTGGATTTGTTTTTTAATTTAAAGACAGGGTCTTGTGTAGTCTAGGCTGGCCTTGAACTCATTATTTAGCCAAGGGTTACTTTGAAAGAAACTCTTGTCCTCTTGTTTGGATTGCACATGGTGTGTGTGCCATGCATCCAGATTTTTTTCTATGTCTAGGCCTGTTTAAGATATTTCCAAGGACTGCCACAAACCCATAAGTACAGTACTTTCTTGACTGGGGAATCAGGGTTGGTGTGCTTTTTAAAGGCACACACTGTAATTCCCAGCTGGCCTGCCAAACTTTAACATCTAGTGTATTTGGTTTCTGTACAAACTGTCCTCTTGAAAGTGTTCTGTATGTTGTAGTTCCAGTTGAATGTGGTTCTTTGTAGCTTTCAAGAATGGGTAGAAATTGTAAAGCACTCTAGGAAGAAATCATTGCATTGTAGACATTTATTTTTTAAGCTTAGAAGCCTAGAATTTTTCTAGGAGGTATATGGGAGACATCTCAGAAATTCAGTTTTTTTGTGTATCTTAAAAACCAGTGTTACTTATACCCTGCCTCAGCACTGGCACTTTTCAATCTTGTCTTGGTGATACTGTAAACTTGGATCATGCAGTTCTGAGTTCAAAGTGTGAAATGTCAAATATAAATGTCAATATCCAGGTTTGTTGTCTTCTACCTTATATAGAGAGAAGTGAAGCAGAAAGTATACATAGAACAGCCAAAATGTCTTGGTGTCTTCCCCAAAGCTTGCTTTCAAATAGGGGGTGTTGTATAGGTATGCTTTTTTTTGTTCAGTTAGCTTCACCTGTTGTGCATGGCTAGGTTGAGGGAATGTGTAAACAGCTCCTTAGTGGTTATATGCACAAAAGAGAGGGCCTCTGAGTTGGCTGTGAGTATGAGTTTTCCAGAACTGGCAGGGTAACTACCTCAGTTTATAATCTCCTTGGTTATTATGTTTGATGTGCTCTAAGGTATGCCTCAATGGTGATAATATTCATCCATACACAGTAGTAAGAATGCAGCACCAGAAATGATGGTCTTATTTTTTGTGAGAACCCTCATTTCTGTGTATTTTATGCACCTACCTTTAGTGAACTCCAGAGTGCAATGCAGAGTCTGGCTTGGTGTTCTGGACATAGGCTAGTTGAGAAGCTGTGTTGTTTGGAAAGCAGGCATGTTGACTTGAGGAAGAAAAACTGATATTTCTTTTAAAACCATACTGCATCTTAGCAACAATTGATTTGAGATGATTAGGTTTTTGTTTCTGAGACCCAGGACCTGTATATTTGCAGGGAACAGGACATCTGTACATTCATGGTGTGTTTGAGATGTTTGAAAATTGTTGTTCCACATTTCACCTTCACTATCAAATGAATAAATGACTGGTTAAAAAAATTATGCCTGTAGACATGGCCAAGTTGTGGCAAGGACAGAAAGTCTTTGACTGGAATAGAAAAACAAAATGATTGTCATTGTCATTCCAGTCCTAAGGAAAGAACACCTCCAAAGCCAGGCAGGCTTGGTGGTTCTAGCTGAACACTTTACACGCTCAAGTCTTGCAGTGGTGCTGTAGATCTGTGTAGTATGTGAGGCTCTGTACAGGTGGGGTCACACATCTGAGTGCTGAAATGTGGTGACCATTTATCTAAATTGAAATCAAAACTGTCAGACTTTTTTGTTTTTATGATGTAAAAAAGTTAGAGCTGCAGAATGAGATTTTTGAGTTGTCTTCTTCAGATCAGTCATTTTACTTGTAACTAATGGAGATTTTATAGCTCAGATTATATTTGTATATAATTATTAACTAATCTGTAAATTGTAATAAATATATTTGAAACTATTTAAAAAAGTAATTTGGAAAAAGAGGTTCAAAAAGAAATTTTAGAGAAGTTAGACTATGACTAGGTCTGTACAAGATTAAGTTCATTATGTTAGCTGATTTCAAAGACATAGACTACTATGGGTAGCTTCATTCCTCAACAAGGTAATCAGTTCTGCATATGAATGAAGAAGTTCAGTTGACTAAAATCAAGGAGGTGAAGCAGAGAGCACACATGACTTCACTTCCCTCTGATCTTGAATATGGATGGGATATAACTAGATGCTTCAGAACTTTGCCACTGCGATTTTTCTACAATGCTGCTATAATTTGTCATTATAAGCTGTTATAAAACGTTTCTACCATAAAATTTTGGTTATATGGACATTAATCCAACAGAAATTAATGTTGTAATAAGTTGAGAACAATGGGTTAAAGAACTAACTAGAATTATGAAATCATAATTTAAAAATTTAAGTTCAATATCTTCTTTGAAGAAATCCCTGACAGTTGCCTCGGTACCTTTGTTTTTGTTTTTTAGTTTGTTTTGCTCATGTGACAACGTAAAAATTAACAGTCTTTGAACCATGACACACATTCTCTTTAACAGTTTTTATCCTTGTCTTGCATGTTTCCACTTTTGTCACCTGAATGATTTATGTATATTAAATACATGCCTGATGAGCTAATTTTCAAGTTTTAAAGGTTTCCTATAGTCCCTCAAAAGAACCAATATCTAATATACCCTGGATCTTGGTTTTTCTAGGATCTCTTACTGTGAGAAATTTTTGATCACTATTTACAAATTTTACAATCTATATTACTTTTATTCCAACAAACTAATAAGTCTATGGCATGTATCTAATCATCTTAGACTTTTAACAGCAAAACCTAAAAGTGAACATCAGCCCCATTAATGTAGATTATATATCACAGTGAGTAAAATACTTGGTTATTGAGCTTGAAGAATTGTGTTTAGTTAGTATCCTGAAACCCAGGTAAGAACTCTTCATGGTGGTTCATTCTTGTACTCCAGGTAATTAGAAGACAAAGACATGTATAATCCTTACTATTGGTGACCAGCCAGCTTGGTCTACTTGAAATCTGTGCTAAACAAAAGAATCTGCACTGCATTATCTGAAAATGCATGACTAAAATTTTTGTCTGAACTTACATACATGCATTTATATCCCTACAGATAAATGTACCAAAACACACACACACACACACACACACAAACACACACGTACACACACACATGCATGCACACACACATTCTCCTTTCAATCATAGCTAGGCTTCATGAATATTTTCCAGAATTCATTCCTGCTTGAGGCCCTTGCTTTACCCTTTATGGCCAGATTCAAAATTGCCAATAATAGAGACACAAACATATATCTTTCTGTCAATAACCTTACCACTCATGACTTACTTTGTTTCTATAGGCTTCTGAAATTTACATCATTGATACTTCCAGAAAGTATGGCTGGGGAAAATGCTCCTTTCATTGTTTCATGCTCAGTTGGATATTTGCTAGACTCAACTAACTACCCTGTATTCCTTGTCACCAGGGAGGCATGAAACCAAATAATTTTCCCTGTTGCTTACTGAGGCACCCTCATGGAACAAAAATATTGTTGTGAATGTAATGTTTCACACTTGCATGATAGTACATAAAGGCATGCTAGCACTGATGAGGTTGACATAGAATTGTCAGTATGATCTCAGGTCTTATATCACTAAGTAAAGTTCTCTCTTTGCAAAATGTCCTTACATTCATATTTGCACTACTATAATTATTCATAAAGCACTGACGTTGATCCCATAAGACTTCTCTGTGAAATGCTAAGTGTTGGGCATCATATAGGCAAGTTGGGATATCTGCATCCTTCTACCTTAACTATTATAGTCTTCTAGGCAAGGACAGGCTTACCCAATCTAATATTTGGGCATTTTGTGTACTAAGGATATCATTTCATCATACTCAATATTCAGGACTGTTTTTAAATGTGCAGCTCAGTTTTAATACCTGAGTGGTACTCCATTGTGTAAATATATCACAATTTTGTATATGCTCTTCCATTGAAAAATATGTGAGCTACTTCTGCCTTCTCGCCATTACAAATAAGGCTGCAATGAAAATACTGCAGCATGTATCTATGTTATACTTTCTACCATGTTTTCATGTATATGTCCAGTTTTGATATATCTTGTTCTTCATGTAGAACTATTTTCAATTATTTGAGGAAACAATTCATTGTTTGCCACAGTGGTTTTACAAGTTTGAAATCCTACCAGCAGTGGATGCAAAAATGCTCAATAAAATTCTTGCAAACTAAACCCAAGCACAGATCAAAACCATCATTCATCATAATCAGTTTTTACTTTTTAAATCATTTTTGCTTAGGTGGTATGCATGGCTTCAATATTTCTTTACAACATTTGGGTCTGCTGACCTGCTTTTTTAGTCTTATGACAATTAAATATGCCATGTTCCATTTCTATTTATTTTTATTTAACAAATTGTAGTTTGCAAATATATCTTCAGATCCACAAAAATCTCAATATCCTTGTGATCAAAATAAGCAAGGCTCTATTTAATACAATTTTGAAATTAAGGAACTGAGTCATTAGCATAGTTGTTCTTCTACTATTGTGATAAGACACCGTGACCAAAGTGCTTTAAACAGGAAGATATTTCAAGTGGTATTCTTGTTTCACAGTGTGAGAATCTATGATTGTTATGGTAGTAATCATGGCAGTAGGCATGAAGGGATGACAATAAAGAAATAGGTGAAAGCTCATATCTTGAGATACAAACACAAAGCAGAGAGAACTATCAGCCATTGGCATATGGTTTTGAAGTACTAAAGTCTTTCTCTAATCACAAGGCCCTCCTACTCCTTTTATAAAGTTCCACAAACTGGAGACAAAATTATTTTGATGCATAAGCTTATGGGGGATTTCTCCTTAAAAGCTCTGTAGGCACAATATGTTATGCCAGAATGTTTATGATGGTATGGCCCTGGACACAGTCATGACAAGAGTCAAAGTTTGAATTCCCAACCTACATTTTCATTTAGTATGCTTCTGTCCTGTTCTAATTTTCTGAGATTGTACATTCCCAGCCTTTTCAGACTTTCTTTCAAATGCATGGAATTCAAGAGGGTGGCTTCCTACAACTCAAGAAGTAAACATCAAATCCTGAAGTTCTTGAACTGATCAGGTGTACTAGGCTCTTCCTTCCCTATCTTATATAAGCTTCTATAAGTAATAAGTCATGCTTAGATATTACAGCATACTGATTTGTCTAGAAGTTTCTGAGACTGAAGAATCTGCTTGAATAGACTCAGATTCCCTGGACTGGCTAGAAGAGGCACTGTCCAGTGTCTGTTACCAATATTAGGGTTAGAGTAAGTAATGTATCTTTCTTTGAGTCTTTACTGCTACTGTGAGTACTTCCAATGAAACAAAGTGCAATTGTTAATGCCTTCATATTCCGCATTCATATAGGCTGAGAACTAGCTTAGATAAGATTGTCCTGTTACAAATACTGATGCTTAACTACTTTCTCCAAAACTATATGTAAAACATGTAAGATGATAGTATGCCTAACTTGGGGAGGTAAGTTTTCACCATACCCTTCTTGGGAGACATTCCTATCTCTATGTTCTAGAACAAGATATCACTGCTAGCTGGTATCCAGCATGTGTTTCCTTTGCCAGTCAGTAGCACCTAGTCTGTAACATGCTGTAGGTAAAATAGAGAAGTGGACTGCTCTCTCTTGCAACACATGCAACATGATTCATTACTACCAGATTAGACATAGACTATCTGAAATCTCATTGCATTTTCAAACCTTGGGCAATGTTAATCTTATATATTTTGGGAGTATCTCTCTCACAGACATGGAACATAAAAAGCACGTTTTAGTGACTGTCCAGTGAGTCTCAGGATCAACATAGTTATCTCTCCAGCGTTGAGATTACAATTATGCACTGACCCACTAAGAATTATGCTAATAGTTTTGTGGATTCAAATCATGTTAGCAAGAAAATGACTTCACCATTTTCACTCCAGGATTCCACAAATGTGTGTGTGTGTGTGTGTGTGTGTGTGTGTGTGTGTGTGTTTGGGTGTGTTTGGGTGTTTGAGTGTACATAAATTAGTTTGTGTATATGAACACATATGTATGTTTATATCCATATATATATTTGTGTATATAATTGTATAATGGGATAATGGGACCTCATGAAACTGTAAAGCTCCTACAAGTCAAAATACACAGTCAATAGGCCAAATTGCCAACCTACAGTTTGGGAAAATATTTCCAAGAACCCCACATTTAATTAAAAACTAAAATAAAAAATGTAAAAACTCAAGAAGTTTACTTCCAAAAAACCAAATAACTCGATTAAAAAATGAGGTAGAGAGATAAAGAAAATTCACAATAGAAGAAAAAAGAATAGTCAAGAAGTACATGAATAAATGTTTAATGTCCTTATTCATCAGGTAAATGTGAATCCATAGAAACATGAGATTCCATCTTACTTAAACCAGAATGGCTGAGATCCAAACTTAGGTGAAAGCACATGCTGATAAGATGTAGAGTAAGAGTAACACTTGTAATACTCCTCCATTGCTGGTGGGATTGTAAACTGATTCTATCACTTTGGAAATCAATCTGGTGGTTCCTTAGAGAATTTGAAGTAGTTGTAACTAAAGACACAGCTATACCACTCTGAACATATACCCAAAAGATGCCACAACATACCACAAGAAAACATGTTCCACTATGTTCATAGCAGCCTAATTTGTCATAGGCAGATGCTGAAACATTCCTGATGTCCCTCAACTGAAAAAAAAGAATAGAGAATATGGGTCATTACACAATGGAATAATTTTGAGCTATTAGAATGAGGATATCATGAATTTTGGAAACAGATGGATGTAATTTGGAAAATTCCTGAGTGATATAACCAAGACTCAAAATGACATGCATGTTATGTACACACTCATAAGTGGATATTAACCAAAATGTACAGAATACCTAGCATTCAACTCACAGATCATAATAAATTCAACATGCTGAAATGCCAAAGTGAGGACAATTCAGTCCCAGTTATAAGGGGGAAGAAAATAATCCTGGAAGTCAAAGGTAGGGCGTGACCTGGGTGAGAGTGTGAGGGTAAAAGAAGAACACATATAGTGAAGACAAGAGAGAAGAAGAGAGGGTGAACAGTCTCCAGGGTTTGGTAGGTTGGGGAACTCACTCTCAGGACACTATGTGGTTGACCTTACAAAAAATGCTCAATGGGGTGGAGAGAAAACTCAGAGCTCGCCTTCATTTGATAGTCAGGGCCTCAAGAGCAGGAACAGTGTTACCAAAACATGTCAAAATTTCTAATTTAGAATTGTTCATGTCCAAAAAAATTGCAGTTAAAAAATCGTGCAGATATTGAAGAAAAGGTGGTCTAGTGAATAGCCCAACATTGTATCCATCTCATGGTGGGGCACTTGAAATTATTTATTCTGTAATGTGCTCTTAGAGAGGAGGCTGTAATGGCTATCTTCTGAGAGGTCTTACATACAACTGACTGAAACAGAATCATATACTTACACCCATCCATTGGAGTGAACTCAGGAACCATTAATGTTGAACTAGGGGAAAGGTTTAAGAAGCTGAAGGGGATGGGACCCCATAAGAAGACCAGCAGTCTAAACTAAACAGGAAAGCAAATAGTCACCAAATAAAACAACTTAGCATTCACTGGCTGATCTGTTGCCTCTTACATACATACATATGCATACATATACATATATACATATACACATACATATGCATATACTCCTCTGAGATATATATTTATATCTCATATATATACATACACACATATATATACATATATATATATATACACATTTATATATATATACATATATATACATATATATATAATGTCAGAGGAATAAATGATCTGGCCTCAGTGTGAGAAAAGGTTACTAATACCCCAAAAGTTTTGAAGCAATAGTGATGGGGGGGTCTGTTTGGAGGAAGCATCTTCTCAAGAGCAGGAGTTGGAGAATTGGGGTGAGGCAAAATGGGAGGGGACTAGCACAGACAACAATGGCTGGAATGTAAATAATTAATAGTAATAATGATAATAACAATATTTACTTTGGGAGATAGCAAGTGTTACTTCCCAACGTGATGCTCTCAAAGATGATGTTAATTCATTTGTTGAGATGGAGCATCATGATTTTTATCTGTTTATGGGTCTCTGTCTCTCTGTTTCTAAGTTTCACTATATCTGCTTTTTCTTCTTCCCTTTCTTCACTCTTTCTATATTTCTCTTTGCTCTTCTGTTTTCTTGGGGGGTATATCTTTTTGTACATCTGTTTTGTAAACAAAGAAAAGCCAGAGGACAACTTCAGGAAGTAGATTTTAGTTTCTTACCTTATGACACTTTAGGATAGAACTTAAGGTGGAACCTTGGTGACAGGTACTTTTGTTGTAAACCATCTCTTCAGTAAAAACTTCCTCTCCTATTTATATAGTCACACTTTTATGGCCTTAATATTCTGATTCTGTGGGTAAAGCATCCAACCCAATGTCCACTTGGACACATATTACTTCCACTTCACAATTTGGAGTAATTAATTATGTTTACAACATCCTCCACAAATTCAGTGTAATAGATGATAGGATATGATTCACATTCAAACCACAACATTCAGTAATAGAGGCCAGTAAGATCACAAACAAGGAAGAGTCTGATTTAGGGTCTGATAAGATTTCAGTCTCAGTGTCATGAGATCTATAGCTGCTAGGCCCTCACATAGTATAAATAATAGAAAAACACAAGAGATTAAGTTGCTACATTGAGCTTGGATTATCAATATATTATTCCTATCAAGTCAGTTTCACCATAGTAAATTAGTATTTGCAATATTTTAAAGAATAAATAATTTTTATTGGATATTTTATTTACTAACATTTCAAATGTTATCCCTCTTTCCGGTTTCCCCTCTACAAATTACCTATTCTATCAACCCTTCTCCTACTCCAATGAGTATATTCCCACATAACTTCACTCACTCCCACCTAATCACCTTGCTACTCCCCTACACTGGAGCATCAAGCCTTCACAGAACCAAAGGCATCCCCTCCCATTGATCCCAAATAAGGCTATCTTCTGGTGCATATTCACTGCGAGCCATGTATTCCTCCATGTATACTCTTTGGTTGGTGATTTTACCCCTGTAAATTCTAGACATTCTGATTGGTTCATATTGTTGTTCTTCCTATGGAATTATAAACCTCATCATCTCCTTCAGTCCATTCTCTATCTCCTTCATTGGGGTTCCTGTGCCCAGTTCAATGGTTGGCTATGAGCTTCCTTATTTGTACCTGTCAGGCCCTGCCATTACCTCTCAATAGACAGCCATATCAGGCTCCTTTCACCAAAATATTCTTTGCATATCCAATAGTGTCTGGGTTTGGTATCCATAATCCTCTTAACAGTCTCAGAGTGACCATTAATATATAGTGTATGAAGACAGCAAGATGTTCAAAGGGTCACTATATCTGATGACTTGATCCAGGCCCTACATTATATAATAAATCCAACTCTTTCAAGTTGCCTTTTGATATCCATACATACCTTGGGCATGACACTGCACACTCATGGGTGAGTATGAATATGAAAGCACATCAATGTTTGATTACCCACTCACATATACATTCACATATACACAAATGACAAAATAACTAAGGTAATGTAGAGTCATGTTAAGAAGTAAGAGAGTGGTAATTTGAGGGACATGGTCTACTAGGCTGACATTCTGCAAACTTATTGTACATGTTGTTAAAATGAGGACATTTTATAGCTATCTGTTTTCTTTTGGCCTATCTACATATCTCTTGCTCCATTGTTTATTGTGATTCCTAATTAGGCAATACATCTACAAAGAAACAAAAAAGGTTTTTATCCTTACATCCACCCAAGCTCTGAACACACTACTTGGTAATGGTCTGTATTCAAAACACGTCCCCTGCTTCATTTTCTGAGTGTCTCTGGGGAAGTCATTTCAAATTAGTGCACTTTCATGTCAACTTTGTTTTCCTAATGTTCCCTATTACTGTTCAATCATAGTATTTCCATTCCTAGGGATAGCCCATGCTTTATTCTTTTCTTATTTATTTGTTTTCCATCTTATACCTTAAAAGTCAATTTTCTCCAAGTTCATATTTCTGTCTCATATTTTATTCCAGCCTCTGAATTTGAATTTCCTAGCAAGCATTGCACACTTGACAATTCAGCAACTAACTTTCATTTTATAGAGAGTCTAATACAGCATGAGCTCGCCTTTGAAGTACCTAAGGCAGTCTTGGTTGGCATTGACCATCTTTCCCACATACATCCAATCTCTTTAGTGTTGACATAGTGGCATTTGTCACCTTCTTTGACTTTGTAAGGTGCTGGTACTGAACAAAACTTTGCACACACTAGCCAAGCTTCCTGACATATCAGCTTCTATCCTTGATCCTTAATGAATTTATTTTCCTCTTACTAAATTACTATTTCTTTGTGTGTTTGTGTGTGTGTCTATGTGTGTGTTTGTGTGTGCTTGTGTGTGTGTGCATGTGTGTGTGTGTTTATGCTTGTGTGATATTTGTCTGTGTTTAGCTGTGCTTACCTGTGAAAGAATTTCTAAAGGCCTGATGGTAATGTTGTAATATCTTTCTCAATAATTTTGTATATTCTTTAATTTATTAACCTCATTTATCTATTAATGTATGTGTGGGGACAAGCATGTGACATAGTATATTAACAAAAGAAAGAAAAAAAAGGAGGAAGTTGGCCCTCATCTTCTGACATGCACATTGCAGGGATAAACTTATTCTAGCTGGCTTGAGTTACTGAGCCAACTCAATGCCAGCTGTCTTAGTTTTCTGAGAGATGTCTCTCTTGGTATCTGTAGTTTATAATTTTGGTGAGACTGGGTCACCATGGAGTTTAAGGAAACACTCTTTTGATTACTTCCTATACCTACTGCTGTGAATACAGAAACACACCTGTAATTCCTGTTTTACGGGGTGCTGAATATCTGAGCACAGGCTATCTCACTTGGGCTCAAAGCACTTCTTCTGAGTCATCTCTTCAGCCCTTTTTGAAATTCAATTCACTAGATTTCTCCTTATTCAAGCCAAACTTCTCGACGTCATTTTAAAATGTGAATCTCAATTTAATTCTGGTCAAATTACATAGGTCCACTTTCTCTTGCCCAGATAAGCCAAAATTCCAGAACCAATTCTGATTGCTTCTGAGAAGATTCACCTTCCATCTAACTATAGTTCTAACTGCAATGTTGTAAAATCAATAAGGCATTTGTTTTTAATGTTTAATTATCACATATTAATTGTAAAGAATAGGGATCTCAGATATTACAGTCAGCCTACAGCTTTAGAGAGAGCATCAGTCCCAATTTAGGAGGAAACAACATGGAGATTGAGTTGAACTTTTGCTACATATATGCTGGGGGCCTTATTTAAGCCATTGTACTTTGCTTGGTTGCTTGCTTAGCCACTGAGAGCTCCCAGGAATGCAAGTTAGTTGCCACTCTTGGTCCTTCTGTTGGGTTCAAAATCCCTTCAGGGCCCTCAATCTTTCCCCCAACCCTTCCATAAATGTCACCAACCACCATCTAATGTGTGATCATGTATATGTGTTTGTGTTTCAGTCAGGTACTGTCTAGAGCATCTCAGAAGACAGTTATACTAGTCTCTTGTCTGCAAGATTAACCGAGTATCACTAGTAATGTCAGGGATTGATTCCTTGCCTATTGGATGGGTTTCTAATTTGGTCAGTGCAAGTAAGGTAATAATAATATTAAAAACCCTGTGTCAGCCTTTCTGCTAGGGCAGACTGATAACCAATCTGTGACCCTTGAGACACAAAATCTTGAACCAGCCTACAAGATCTGCTTCACTCAGATCATTTGGTAAGAACCCTCTGGAAGTCCCAAAGATACATCTGGCATCTCAGTGGTCTTAGAGTCTATTACTACCAACCACTGCACTCTGCCGAATATTCCTCTGGATTTGTCTGGTCCTTTCTCCTAAGGCAGAAATAAACACCATAAGATTGGAAAATCTCTTTGTAGGCTAGAACTAAATCTTTCATTTCTGAAACTTTTACCATCTGGATGATATAGCCATAAAATGTGAAAATCATAGCAGAATGAAAGAACAAATAGAGAAAAAAAAAACAAATAAATTCCAAAATAACCTTGAGACACAATATAAGTTCACATTAGTATTTCTTCTAGAGACTGGTGTGAGTCCGTTAGTGTGAGTTTTGCATCAGAGTAAACTTTTTCTGCGTCCATTGTCCAGCATCTACTTTGTAAATATTAAGTGACATTGGTTGGTAAAGATGCCCCTAATTTAACTGTAATCTCAACCTCTTATCAGCCAGAGTGCTAAAATGGAAGACATTATAGGAGAATGAATTTCAGCTGCCTTCAGTGACAGGTGAAAGTACTAAAAATGGTGAAGAGTTGAATAGATATTTTGATCATGAAACAAAAATAAGCAATGTCACTGTTAAAAGGACCTCGTTAGATAATATGATCCTGAGTCTTATTTAAAAACCACAAACCCATGTTATTTTAGAATGGGACATGAAAGCTAGAAGAAATATCTCTGCAGAGACAGTGGTGAAGCACACATTTATTGCCTTGTTTTTCTTGGCCCCAGGCAAGTCTATTGCTTCCTCAGTCTAAGTAATCCCTTGAGCAATGAATACTTCAGAGACTCTGGCCATTATTGAAAAGAGATGTGTCAGTTCTGTTTTGATTAAACAGCTCAGGTAAGTTTATGCAAATGAAAAATGCAAATATTTTATTTCTTCTGTCTGTAGAAGCTTATCACATCTTCATATCTCTTCTGGCACAAGGCATGGGGTGTGGCTTGTTTGATTAATATTTCCTACTCTTCAGTTTTACTAGAAACAGGAAGGATCTGCTTCCTCTATATGAAGATGGTTTCTGGAAGTTGAAATTTTAATGTAAACTTCAGTGAGACATTCCCTATTGAATGAGAAAGGAAAGATGGCTTCTTCTCAGATAAATGTGTGCATGGTTATGGGACAATTTTACTGTTCTTCCATGAATATTTAATTTTCAGAACTTTCAAACCCTCCCTATTCTGAGTCAAATGTATATAACATTTTTTTCATATGATTCTCAGAATTACCTTTTTAAAAGTTGTGTCATTGGTGAGCTAAAAAGCAGATGTTCCATTTATCAGTTTCCTTCAAGTTTTCAGTATAACCTGTATAAATGATAACATAATTTGAAAATACTTAAAGTTTTCTGATCGAAAATATCTGTGTATATGAGAATATAGACTTGGGTCAGTATTTGTTTGTGAATAAAGGCCCATGGTTGATGAATCATTTATCTGAGGGCCAATTACAATAGTCCTCCACCTTCCTACTGCTACACCCATTTAATAGATTTCTTCATGTTGTGCTGACACAAGTATGATTTTCTTAAAATAAATTTTATTAGATATTATATTTACATTTTAGATGTTATCACCTTTCACCATTTCTCCTCCACCCTGAAACCCTCTATCACATGCCCCCCTCCTATTTCTATAAGGTTGTGCCCCCACTCATTCACCCATTCCCACCTCCCTGCCCTCAAATTCCCCCACACTCGGGCATCCAGCCTACAAGGGACCAGGAAATTCCACTCCCACCAATGTCTGACAAGAACTTCCTCCTCTACATACACAGTTGGAGCCGTGGGACCCACTCTATGTTCTCTCAATCTAGTGGTTTAGACACTGGGAGCTCTGGTTTGTTGGTATTGTTGCTTGCCCCATAGGGCCACAAACCCCCTCAGCTCCTTCATACTTCTCTTTAACTTCTCCATTGGGAATCCCATGATCAGTTCAATGGTTAGCTGTGAGTATCTGTGTGGGAAAATGAGGCTGCAGCAGAGGAGTCCTGGAGGCTTTCCACACGTCAGGTCCCACAAACAGAAGGGTCTGGAGTTCTAAAGACTGGAGGCTTTGGCAGAGGCAGGCCCCAAAGACACAAGAATGTCCATAGTTCCAAAAGGGTTTATTTTCATGGTGGATGGTAGATGGATCTGGATGTACCCCTCTGAAACTCAGGGCAGACCTGAATTAAATAGGGAGGGAGAAAGGAGGAGGGTCTGGGGAAGAATGTTGAATTTGCTCTGCCCTCCGGCCTTCATTGGTATGTAAATCTCTCTAGGATCTGAGGCCTGTAGTCACACCCTCGTCCTATGCACTTTGGAAGGGGTTGTAATAGCCTACTTGACTGAACAATATAGGTCTTTGGAGACTAGACTGCATTTCAGGACCCTAGGTTCTGGGGATGTGGCTGAACATCTGCCATTTCTCCCTTAGAGTATCGGGGTTCCAGACCCATGTCCAGCCATGAACCAAGATACCCTTACACAGTCCCACACATCTGCCTCTGTATATGTCAAGCTCTGGCAGACCTCTAAGGAGGCAGCTATATCAGGCTCCTGTCAGTATGCATTTCCTGGGATCCATATCAGCGTCTGCATTTGGTGACTTCACAAGTGATGTATACTCAGTGGAGCAGTCTCCAGAAGACACTCCTTCAGTTTCTGTCCCACAGTTTATCTCCATATTTGTTCCTGTTAGTATCTTGTTACTCTTAAGAAGAACTGAACCACCCATATTTTGGTCTTCTTTCTTAATGAGCTTCATGTGGTCTGTGAGTTGTATCTTGGGTATTTCTAGCTTTTGGGAGAATATTCACTTATCAGTGGGTGCATACCATGGGTAATTTGTTTGTGATTAGGTTACCTCACTCAGGATGATATTTTCTAGTTCCATCCATTTGCCTAAGAATTACAAATTTATTTTTAGTGATATTCAAGAAGTATAGTATTGGTACTGCTATGAATCTTGTTGTAAATATCTCTGTTTCCTGGTGGCTTCAGTGACCACCATTAGATCATTTCGGTGATCATGACATATGATCCCCAAAAAGATCACCACAATCAGCATGAGTTTTGCTTTATAGTTGAAACTGTTCAGAGAAGTGACAATTTTCTTTTTCTGTGACAAAATGTATCAAATAGGTATTTTAGTTATTGGTACTAAAATTGTATAATTAACTAACAATTATTTGGCCAATTGACTCAAGGGGATTCTGTTAATTTTAACTTCAGGGTCTACTGACTTTCATGGATGTGGCTATTGAGTTCTCTAAAAAGGAGTGGCAATGCCCAAATTCTGCTCAGAGGGCTTTGTACAGAGATGTCATGTTGGAGAATTACAATAACCTAATATCTGTGGGTAAGAGTATTTTTATTCCATAAATTCTGATTCACTGTAGGGAAATCTAAAACGCCTAAGACTATTTTGGTATACCATCCATTAATTGGTCTTTCTCTTCTATTTTTATAGGTATTGATAACTCTCTGAATTTTAGCTTATATATTACTTACCTTTATCATTTATTTATATTTAATGTGGTGATTAATACATGTCATACCTTTTTTAAAAGGTTGTCCCTTACTTTCATAAGTGAATTAATTTGACTCACACAGTTTTCTTTTTCGGATGTGTTATTTTACAAAGAAATTCAGAATTTTAGAAAGGATTCAGTATGAAGACTCTGAAACACTTTGAAAAGAAGTGAATATAAAATGTCTTTCATTTAACCTTTATACTTTCCATGCCACCTACATGTAACAATTCTGTGCTAGTACATAGCTATATTAAATGGTATATCTTTTTGATCATTTGAATGTATAGGTGTTACTGTTTCAGAGCCAGATGTAATCTTCTGTCCTGTCTTCAACAAAACAATAAACCATGAATTGTTCACAGAGAGGATACAGAAGGAAAAGAACCAGGTAATCTGAAGTGAAATAATATGTCATGTGATGATTTGTAAACTCAGGAGAAATCTAGACCTGACATATGCGTAGAGAAGCTCTACAATAGAAATCATTCCTAAGAGATTATTTTAGAATAATGAACCGAAGAAAGAATATAAACATGAATGTTATATGATTTTTTCCTCATTTTCACTGAACACTGATGTTTTACAACATACTATGTTATAACTACTTTTAAAAGCAGCTGACTAGTTTACATTTTAATTACTGTCATTTTATCTGTTACATGTGAATGATCAGTAATGATCCTTTGTTTGATGAAGTTATTGATTTATTCCCCTTTTAATAGTTTTATACAGTATATTTTGTTCATATTTTTCTCTCCTTCTCCTTCTTGCTCACCATCTCCACTCTCCACACTAACTTAATATCATGGTTAATCTGATCATTCTATCTCTGACTCTGTCTCTCTCCTTGTTGCGCTCTCTCTCTCTCTCTCTCTCTCTCTCTCTTTCTCTTCTACTCAGAAGAAAAACAATACTAGAAACCAAAAATGTATACAAACATGGAGTGTGATTTGATCTGGCAACTTTTCCTGAACAGAAGGCATACTCATTCATAGTATAAAACTTATTTTCCCTCTCTAAGAGATTATGTAGTTTAGAGATTTTCTTATCTCGGACGACACTTGCTAACTCACCCTTCTTAAATCTGCGGTTTTGTTTCCCTTTTACTGGTCTTGTGAACACTGACACATTCTCAATGAGTATCCATGGGCATTGCTATTGTTGTATTTAAAAACATTCAGTTTATTTAGCATCGTTTACCAAGTCTTGCCTTTAAAATCCTTCTGTCTCATCTTCTGCATAGGTCCCTGAGCCTTGATAGGAGGTTGCAATAAAGAAAAGTTACATAAGACTAAGTACTCCAAAGTCTCTTAGTTACTGTACATTTTATATATACATATATATATATATATATATATATATATATATATATATATATATAT
>NW_021604831.1:389159-402647 GCF_004785775.1 Grammomys surdaster
ATATATATATATATATATATATATATATATATATATATATATATATTAAGGTTGTCCATTGAAGTTTGAGTGATACAAGATCTAATGGAAAAGAAGTATAACTTTAGGAGTCATATTATTACTATTTTTATTTGTAGTAACAATAGGAGCTTTTTTTTTTTATTAACCTGATCATTGTTCTTTCTACCTCTGTGAAAAATAGAGTTGAAATATTGATAGAAATTGCCCTGAATCTATAGATTATTTTTGGTAATATGTCCATTGTTATTAGGTTAATCCTCCCAATCCATGGGTATGGGAGGTCTCTCCATCTTCTGAGGTTATCTTAGATTTCTTTCTTCAGAGACTTGAAGTTCTTGCCATACAGATCTTTCACTTGCTTGGTTTTGTTGATATCAAGATATTTTATATTATTTGTGACTTCTGTGAAGTGTATCCTTTCCCTAATTTCTTTTTCAGCCCATTTATCCTTTAAGTAGAGGAAGTCTAGTGATTTGTTTTAGTTAATTTTGTATTCAGCCGCTTTGACATATTTATTTATCACATGTAGGAATACTCATGTTGAACATTTGAGGGCAATTGCGTATACTATGTAAAAACTCAGGATAGGAAAATGAGTTTTAAACAGTTACATAACTTCTGGGGAATTACATTCCCTGAACACAAGCTGTAGTTCACAGCAATAGTTGTAAATACCACATGGTGTTTGTACAATCAGAAAGATCAATGGAATAGAAATGAAGACCCAGAAATGAATGCACACACGTATGTTCACTTGAACTTTGACAAAGGAGCCAATGCTATCCAATGGCAAAACGAAAGCATTTTAAACACATGGTACTCTTTCAACTGGGAGTTTGCATGTGGAAGAATGAAAACTAATCCATTCTCATCTATACTAAATTGCCATATTCTGGTCCCTACTAGCTACTTAATATCCATAGACATTCTAAGTGCAAAGAACATACCTGAATCTTAAAAGCTAACTAATCACTTGCAAGAAAACTTGCATTGTTAGTTTTATTGCAGTTACTTATTCAAATTCATTGTTTTCATCTCCAACATTTTTTTGTAATTTTTCATAAAACTTATAATAATGTTGTGTATATAGTGTATAAATATTAAATACAAATGTACTAGATTGTTTTAAGCAACAACAATCCTCTATTATAAGAGTTGTTTTACTTAGCGATTAACAAGTAAATAAAGCTCATTGCTAGATGGACTTAAGACACCAGTTTAATAGACCATCATTTTAGAAGTAATGACACGTTTCTTCAACTTTTTTCTTCAAGTAGAAACCAAGGATACATTTTATAATGGTTTTTTTTTGTTGTTGTTTTAAGAACTCAGTGTGAAAAATTTTTTTATTGGGTATTTTATTTACATTTCAGATTTTATCCCTGTTCTCCATTTCTCCCTTCCCAGAAAACCACTATCATATCCTCCCAAATATCCAGGAAAAAATTAATTTCAAAAAACAAACAAAAAACCCAAAAGCTTCATTTAGGAATTTTGACAAATGTTGTCACATATTTATGTCTTATACATTATGTGGATATATCCCATATATTATTATAAAATTACTAAGTGCTGTATTTCATCATCTTAATTTAATCATTAAATCAAAGTAAAATAAAACCATCAATTTAATAATAAAAAAATAGAACCCACTATGATTTTGTTCCAAAATATCTTAGGAAAGTTATGTGTATCCCATCTTTAAATAGATGCAAACATTTACATCCCTTTCCAAAAATTATTTCCAAATATTCAAAAATATTTCAAAAGTAGGAATTCAAAATCATTTGCAAAACAGGATGTAGTATGATTAAGTTTTTTTTTTACATTCAGGAGATTCAGAGATAGTTCAGCACATGTTAATTAATAAATGTAATTAATTAAGTAAAAAAAAACTGCAACAAAGAAATTACATTTTGATCTCACAGATTCTGAAAAAGACTGACAAAATACATCATCATTGCATTATACTTTGTCTAACTAAGAATATTAAAGGTGATTTCGAATGTCTGTGGAAAGAGCTTTCTGAATGGAGAAAAGCTCAAAGCCATTCAATTAAAATCAGGAACAATAGAAGGATATCAATTTTCCACATAGATATTCAATATATTTCTTCAAATTTTATCTAAACATAAACTATTGTAATGAATTTATAGGACAGATATGGGAAAGGTGTCAAATATCATTATTTTTAATAATGATTTTATAAATAAAATTTGATTATTACTTGTATTTTATAATCAAGTTTTATGAAGGTCTATTGTTCCTTTGAACAGCAATGTCATTCCTAGTGTCATTTTAATATATATATATATATATATATATATATATATATATATATATAAATTTGTCATATGAATGCCTTATAAGGTATGTAAAATTTCTATATATTTAATGTTTATCAAATGCAAATAAATATAAACATGTATTTAGCATAATTTTAAGTAAATATAAAATAATATTTCCATGCGACTTGACTACAAATACCTTTTTCATTATGAGTCAAAATCTTACTTCATCAATATTGATCCTTTGGCCCCCTACCAGTTTATAAAATCTTCTCCATGTCCTAGCTCATATTACCCTTATTTTTTTCATTCCTATCCAACTCTACTAATGTGGGTCAGAAAAATGAGAATTAATTTCCCACAATACATGATAAGACATATAGGTTTTCTAATGTAGGTTGTTCATCAATAAAAATACATATAACCAAAATAATAAAAGCCAACTCACAGTGATGTTTTAAAGTACGTGTAAATACTCATAAGTAAAAATACACAAACACACAGACAGGTATACTCACTCACACACATATAAGTATACACATATATGTATAATCTTAAAAAGTCAAAAATGACAATGAGGGTGGTACACATGACATGGTAATTTGGACATGCTTGAGTGAAAAGAGAGATGAAAACTGTGATGTATTTCTACTTCAGTTAAAAAAAAATCTGCATTTTATTATTTCCTGCCATCTACTCCTCTTGCTTGTATTAGGTTCTAATTCTTCTACAGCTTTGAGGTGTGTTGTCAGTCTTCTAGTGCATGCTTTCTCCAGTTTCTTTTTGTAGGCACTTAGAACTATGAGTTTTACTCTTAGCACTGCCTTCATGGAGTCCCACAAGTTTTGGTATGACATGTCTTCATTTTCATTAAATTCTAAGAAGTCTTTAATTTTTTTCTTTATTTCTTCCTTGACCAAGTCATCATTGAGTAGAGGGTTGTTCAGTTTCCATGTGCATGTGTGTTTTCAATTGGTTTTGTCATTACTAAAGACCAACCTTAGTCTCTGGTGATCTGATAGGATGCAATGGATTATTTCAACCTTGTTGTATCTCTAGAGGCCTGTTTTGTGACCAATTATATGGCCTATTTTGGAGAAAGTACCATGAGATGCTGAGAAAAAGGAATATTCTTTTGTTTTAGGATGAAATCTTCAAGCAAACCTAATCCAACAACACATCAAAACAATCGTGCATCATGATCAAGTAGGTTTTATCCCAGGAATGCAACGATGGTTCAATATTCAGAAATCCATCAATGTAATCCACTATATAAACAAACTCAAAGAAAAAAAACACATGATCATCTCACTAGATAGATGCTGAGAAAGCACTTGACAAAATTCAACATCCCTTCATGATAAAAGTCTTGGAAAGAACAGGAACTCAAGGCCAATACCTAAATATAGTAAAAGAAATTTACAGCAAACGAGTAGCCAACATCAAGCTAAATGGAGAGAAACTTGAAGCAATCCCACTAAGATCAGGGACTAGACAAGGCTGCCCACTCTCAATAAAGTACTGGAAGTCCTAGACAGAGCATTTAGGCAAACAAAAAAAAAGTCAAAGGGATACAAATAGGAAATGAAGAAGTCAAAATATCACTATTTGCAGATGATATGATAGTATACTTAAGTGACCCCCAAACTTCCACCAGAGAACTCCTAAATCTGATAAACAACTTCAGCAAAAGGGCTGGTTATAAAATCAATTCAAACAAATCAGTAGCCTTCCTCTATATGAAAGATAAACAGATTCAAAAAGAAATTATGGAAATGACACCCTTTACAATAGTCAAAAGTAATATAAAATACCTTGGTGTGAATCTAACCAAGCAAGTGAAAGACCTGTATGACAAGAACTTCATGTCTCTGAAGAAAGAAATCGAAGAAGATCTCAGAATATGGAAAGATCTCCCATGCTCATGGATTGGCAGGATTAATATAATAAAAATGGCTATCTTGCCAAAGGCAATCTAAAGATTCAATGCAATCCCCTTTAAGATCCCAACTCATTTCTTCACAGAGTTAGAAAAGGAAATTCTCAAATTCATATGGAATAACAAAAAATCCAGGATAGTGAAAACTATTCTCAACAATAAAAGAACTTCTGGAGGAATCACCATCCCTGACCTCAAGCTGTACTACAGAGCAATAGTGATAAAAAACTACATGGTATTGGTACAGAGACAGGCAGGAAGATCAATGGAATAGAATTGAAGACCCAGAAATGAACCCACACTCCTATGGCCAATTGATCTTTGACAAAGGAGCTAAAACTGTCCAGTGGAAAAAGGACAGCATTTTCAACAAATGGTGCTGGTTCAACTGGAGGACAACATGTAGAAGAATGCAAATTGATTCATTCTTGTCTCCTTGTACAAAGCTCAAATCTAAATGGATAAAGGACCTCCATATAAAACCAGATACACTGAAACTAATAGAAGAGAAGGTGGGGAAGAACTTTGAATATTTGGGCACAGGGGAAAAGTGCCTGAACAGACCACCAATGGCTTATGCTCTAAGATCAAGAATTGACAAATGGGACTTCATAAAACTGCAAAGTTTCTGTAAGGCAAAACACACTGTCAATACGACAAAACGGCCACTAACAAGTTGTGAAAAGATCTTTACCAATCCTACATCTGATAGAGTGCTAATATCCAAAATATACAAATAACTTAAGAAATTGTACTCCAGACAACCAAATAACCCTATTAAAAAATGGGGTATAGACCTGAACAAAGAATTTTCAACTGAGGAAACTCGAATAGCCGAGAAGCAACTAAAGAAATGTTCCACATCCTTACTGATCAGGGAAATGCAAATCAAAACAACCCTGAGATTCCATCTCATGCCAGTCAAAATGGCTAAGATTAAAAACTCAGGTGATAGTCGGTGCTGGCAAGGGTGTGGAGAAAGAAGAACACTCCTCCATTGTTGGTGAGACTGCAAGATGGAGCAACCACTTTGGAAATCAGTCTGGCAGTTCCTCAGAAAATTGGACATAGCATTACCTGTGGATCCAGCTTTACCAGCCCTGGGCATATACCCAGAAATTGCTCTAAAATATACCAAGGACATATGTGCCCCTGTGTTCATTGCAGCCTTATTTATAATAGCCAGAAGCTGGGATGATCTCAGATGTCCTTCAACTGAGGAATGGATTCAAAAAATGTGGTATATTTACACAATGGAGTATTACTCTGCTATTAAAAACTATGAATTCGAGAAATTTTTAGGTAAATGGATGGAACTACAAAGTATCATCCTGAGTGAGGTAATCCAATCAGAAAAGAACACATATGGTATTCACTTACTGATTATTGGATATTAGCCCAGAACCTGGGAATACCCAAGATTCAACTCACAGGCCACATGAAGCTCATGAAGAAGGAAGACCAATTGTGGGTGCTTTGGTACTTCTTAGAAGGAGTAACAAAATACTCAAGGGAGCATGTATGGAGACAAAGTGAGGGAAAGAAGCTGAAGGAGGGGCCATCTGGAGACCATTCCACCTGAGTATCCATCCCATGTGCAGTCACCAAATGTAGATGCTGATCTGGATGTCAGGAAGTACATGCTGACAAGAGCCTGATATAGCAGTCTCCTTAGAGGTCTGCAAGAGTCTGACATATTCAGAGGCAGATGCTCACAACTAGCCATTGAACTGATCATGGGGTTCCCAATGGAGGAGTTAGAGTGAAGACTATAGGAACTGAAAGTGTTTGCAGCTCCCTGAGGAGAGCAACAATGCCAACCAACCAGAGCTCCCAGGATCTAAACCACTAGCCTGGGAGCACTTAGGGAGGGACCCATGGATCCAGCTGTATATGTAAGGATGGAGAGCCCTGTGGGTCATAGGTGGAAGAAGTGATCCTTGGTCTCATGAAGGCTGGATGCCCCAGTGCATCAGAATTTGAGGGTGGGGAGGTGGGAGTTGGGGGGTAGGTAAGGGCACATCCGCAGAGAAGCAGGAGGAGGAGTGAAGGGCTATGGATTCCTGGGAGGGGGGGAAGGGGATGGTATAAGGGGATAACATATGAAATGTAAATAAAACATCCAATAAAAATATATCAATAAAAAGAAAGAAAATCTGATTCGGGCAATAAAACAATATTTAATACTAAAAAATCTAAAAACAAATCTATTTTTAATAAAAAAAAGACTAAAAATTTTAAAACACGTTAATTTCTTGTCATTAATACTCCTTATTTCCTCAAAAAAAATTCATGATATCCTTGTTTGTAATAGCTGACTATTATTCCATGTATGAATGAACTGGATTTTCTATATCTTTTGTTTAGTGACATCAGGCTCATTTAGAATTTTTGATTATTATGAATAAAGCTGCTATGAACATAGTGGAGTATATGTCTTTGTGAGATGGTAGAAATTATTGGGTATATTTCCAGGAGTGGTATATCTGAGATATCAGGTAGAATTCTCAATACTCTCAGAAAATTCCAGTTGAATTTCCAGAATTATAATACAATACCAAGAATTACCCTTGGCTTGAAGAAGGCATCTGAGAGAATAACTCAAACAAATAACAAATAACTGGAAGGCAAATTTTGGTCCAAACTTACAACCTCTGCTTGCTAAAGCTTTTCCAGTCTGCTTCTCTCTATGTTCTGCTTTATGTCTGCTAATCTCTCTGTCTATATTCTGCTTGCTAGCCATTCTAAGCGATCTTCCTGTCAATGTCCTCCTTGCTTGTGTGTGTCTGTGCCTGTTTATGTTCTCCAATCAGTTCTCTGTTTATGTCCTAAAAAAAATTTCTGGTAGCTCATCTCCTGTACAATACCTGTCTAGCCTTTACTTATCAATCTAGTCATTTACACCAGCCATTCCTTTTATCTATATGTCAGCATCCCATCATCCAGCACTTTGATTCTTAGAAGACACTAAGCATATATATTTTTTTAATAGTACAGATACATTCAGATATAGGTCTGCCTTTGTTAAGCTGAGAAGATATGCTAGTTGTGTGGGACACTTCGCTGAAATTTCCATTTTCATAAAGCCTGTTCCTAGTCTTGGTCATTTTTACTTACTTTATCTATTTGATTGTATTATCATGTACTTCTTCATATTAATTTTCTTTCTCATTGTGGGTCTCTTTGTTTAATTGAATTTTGTTATTTTTTAAATGAGTCTCTGTAAATATATGTATTTCTTATTAAAAGGCTGCCATTATCTTTTTAAGATTAGACTTAAGGTCATTTTCTTGCACTTCAGGATTGCTCAGGTATACAGAGCTGATTGTTATAGGATAGATATGCTTTAGTAGTACCATTTGCCCTAACTTTTTAAAAATTCTGTTATCTCCTATTTTATTGACAATTTTAAAGTCTCTGGTGTTCACAGACATAATAGTCTCTAAGAGCTAATGGACTCTGCCACTGCAGGTCCAACTGGAAGTTCCTCATAGCCCCAGGCCTCTGGTATTTCAGGAAGACTTGGTTTGCCATAGGTGGCAGCAGGCTTACAGGGTTGAAGGCAAGGAAAGTAGTCCCAGATATGTTCAGACTTCTGTTTGTTCAGGGCATATATATTCCTCAGTGAAAGCATTCAGAGCTTGTTGTTACTGAGGGCAGCAGTAATCTTGGATTGGATGTAGTGCTATAGACTGGAAGATGTAGCCCAGAGTGGATGGGGCAGACTTCATGGGTGCTGTGCTTTCCAGGGAATGCAGGAGTGAATGGATTGGGAATCTCACCTGGTTATCTTAAAAGGAAGCATGCCTCCATAGAACCAGGATGAGCTTTGGCACAGGGAATGAAACTCTGATTTTGAATTCTGAAATTATTTAAATAATGTATAAGTGTTCAAATATCATGTCAAGAATTTCCTACTTAATTCTAAATAAAGTTTTACATAGTAATATGGTTGAAAAAATGAATTTATACACATAAATACTTTTATCATGTTGAAGAAATATCAAGACCTTTATGATTTATCTGTCTTAATGAATATTCCTTAACATATGACAAATTTGTTAAATTCTGTATTCTCATGTGTTAGACACATATTTTAACAGATGTATTTACGATTTTATTATATATCTTTCCTTATTTTTAAGAATTTTGACTATATGTCATTTTTTACTTATTTTTTTTCTTTTCATTCCTCACTTTGCATATGGCTCATTGGCTCACTTCCACTCACCCTCTCATACAGTCTTTACCCCATTTCCTATTTACGTCTACTTTTACTAGGTAGTGGTCTGCTGTGTATTCCATAAAGATGGAGCTTCAATTACATCCCAGGTAGTTTCTTCCTCTCCCACTAAGGCCATAAAGCCAGAGAACTTAGCCCAGGTAGTAAAACATATGCCATGTACAAACAACAGCTTTTATGAAAGCCTCCATTCTTGTTATTTCGCACACAGTCCTTATGCTGCACACCTGCTACATATGTGTCTAGGTCCAGTCCATGCATGTTCTTTGGTTGGTGGTTTAGAATCTTAAGTCCCCAAAGGTCAATGTTGGTTGACTCTGTTGGTCTTCCTATGAAGTTCCTATTGCCTTAATGACCCACAATCCTATTTCTTTTTCTTCCTTAAGAAACTCAAGCTACATTCACTGGTTTTCTGCATTTGTCTCTATCTGTCTGACTCAGCAGCTGGGTGGAGCCTCTCAGAAGTAACATGCTTCTGTCTACAAGCATAACACAGTATCAATAATGTCAAAGATTGTTGCTGGCACATGGGATGGATGTCAATTTAATCCAGTTTTTATGTGGATATTTCCTTAGTCTCTGTTCCATCTCAAGTGTCTGAATTTCTTGTAGACAGGATAAATTATTAATTGAAATGTTTCTAGGTGTGTAGGTGTCTCTATCACTCTTTTGGGGTTCCTTATAGGCTAGAGGAGGTCGCCTCTTCAGGTTGCATATCTGCAATATATTGAGTCACAACTAAGGTCATACCCATTGATTCATTGCTTTCTCCCATATCCTGGGTAATTTTCTCTTACTCAAGATGTTCCCCATCTTTGACCTTGCTTAGTTGCAGATTTCCATTTATTTTCATAATCATCTAGCCTTCTCTCCTGCCCTTCTCTACACATAATCCTGAAACACTCATCCCACTCCATTACTCACTCCCTTCTCCGAGTTCCCTTTTCTCCATCTGCCTATTATGGGTATTTTATTCCTCTTTGTAAATAAAGTGAGAGCTTCCTTGGTTGCGCATTCATCAAGTGTAGGTTCTTTTGGTGTTAGTAGCGTAAAATGGTACATGTATTTTATGGCTAATATCTGCTTTTAACTAAGTACATACCAAGCATGTCATTTTGTGACTGGGTTACCTCAAACAGAATGAAAGTATCAAGCTCTATCCATTTGCTTGCAAAATTCATGAGGTCTTTGGTTTTGGACCTGAATATTATTATGTTCTGTAAATGTACCATATTTCCTTTATCCACAATTCAGATAAGCTTTTTGTAGGTAGTTTACAGATTTTGTCTTTTACAAACATGCCTGCTATGGACATAGATGGTCAAATGATTTTATGGGATGGTAGAGAACTTAAGATTTTATCATATATCATTCCTTAATTTCTTATAAATATTCTCTCTAATTTTTATTACATTGCTTAATCTTGCATTATCATTCAGTCATAAAAGAAGTATTTGTACATCCTCATTTCTCTCTTTCTGTTATTGTAAAGTTGATTTGTTTCCACATTGATAATTCATTTTCACAGAAGAAATAGTGTTTTAAATTAATGGGTAACAGATGCCACATTTTGTTACAATTAAGAATATTATAATGTATACTAAGTTATCACATTCAGAATATTATAAAATATATGACATATTTCATGAAATATATTCTAATATCTATTACGTTTCAAGTTCATTGCAGAATCCATAGAGGAGAGAAACCATACAAATGTAATGAATGTGGAAAATCTTTTACATGGAACTCAGGCCTTAAATTTCACCAAAGATTATATACAGGTGAGAAGCCTTACAAAGGTATTGAAGGTGACAAATCATTTACACAGAACTCAGAACTTCAAGTTCACTACAGAATCCAAACAGGAGAGAAACCTTACAAATATAATGAATGTGGCAAGTCTTTTACATGGAACTCAGACTTAAAGTTCACCAAAGAATCCATACATGAGAGAAGCCTTACAAATGTAATGAATGTGGCAAATTTTTTACGTGGAACTCAGACTTTAAAGTTCACCAAAGAATCCATACATGAGAGAAACCTTACAAATGTAACGAATGTGGCAAATCTTTTACAGAGAATTCACACCTTCAAGTTCACTATAGAATCCATACAGGAGAGAAACTTTACAAATGTAATGAATGTGGTAAATCATTTACATTGAGCTCACACCTGCAAGTTTACTACAGGTTCCATAAAGGATGAAAATCTTACAAATGTAATGAGTGTCGCAAAACTTTTACACAGAACTCAGATCTTAAAATTCACCAAAGAATCTATACAGGAGAGAAACCTTACAAGTGTAATGAATGTGGAAAATTCTTTATCAAGTCATCACTTCTTAAAGTTCACCAAAGAATTGATACATGATAGAAACCTTACAAATGTAATGAATGTGGAAAATCTATTACTGAGAACTCAAGCCTTCAAGTTTACCACAGAATACATACATACATACCCAAAAGTCATATTATATTCATATTATGTAGTTCTTTCAAAAACAAAATATGAAAATTATTTCAACCTCCATTAGTCTGAAATCATTCATAATGGTATAGTATTCATTTTCAAACTCAACAAAGAAACGATATTCTAACGTTTAAGGATTTAACCAGAATAATATTAGTAACTATCCAAAACAAATATGTTGCTTAATGTTCATATAGTTTAGTATGGGAGTATATTGGAACTTGTGTGACATGTTCTCTGTGAAGATTATTGTGCTCTTAGTTGTTGAGCTTTTCATTGAGCAATTTTTAATCTCTAACTAATCTTATATTTTTCACAATTTTCAAGAAATGCATTACCATTATCTTCTATTACTATTGCCTTGGTGTGATAACTGTCTATTTTATGATGGGATGGCATCACTCATGTTATTCACTTTCTTATTATTAATGCCAACAGAAACGTGGCAAAAGATATTTAACACAGTAGAATCAATCCAAAATACCGTCAGTCAAAGTTTAAGATCACAAACAATGAGACCAACACACAGACAATTCTCCCAGAAAACAGACACAATCAAGAATTCTACCACCACCAGCAATGAGCAAAAGAACACACGAGACTGCCACAAGAGAACAACAGACTCTGCCCCAGGCAGCTGTGGCTGAGAAACCACCTTCAGACGGAGAAGGATTGTTAACCAGAAAATTTGGCCAGGTTAAACTGGGCCAAATCTAACAGATTCAGACCCTATCTCCCAAACAGACTTGGGACGTCCCCAAAAGTCTTGTGGCCTGTGATGTGCAGGTACATCTACCCTCTCCTGTAGCTTCCATTCCCATAAATTCCCACCCAGGACCTGACCCTACCCAAGTTCTCAAACAGACTGCTCTCCGTGGCTAACCCAGTTCTTATTCCTGCCACGAGCACAGAAACCAAGCTACACAGACAGTTGCCCCTGCCTCAGGCACACAGACAGAGTACACAGATAGTTGCCCCTGCCATGGGCACAGACACCTCACAGAAACAAAAACAAAGAACAGACAGAAAGCACACAGACCTGCTGGAGCATGTAGACCTCCGATCCCTAGAGCCATGGGGTCTGAGAGAGTGAACCTCGGTGGAACCTCAAATATGTTTGGCTTTAAAGATCCAAACGAAGGCGGGGATAGAGGCCTGACCTCCAGTATTTGAAGGGGACCTTGTAATGGCTCCAGTCCCCCCGTGGTTGTCCAGTGAGGCATGAGGGCCAAACCTGTCCCAATGTCTTTTTCCTGGAGAGGGGATACTTTTGACATCAACCCCTATGCAGTCAGGCTTGTCCCTCAGAGAACCCAGATAGATACTTAGAGAAGGGAGGAGAAAGATATCTGTATTCTCCCTGAACACCCACACTCCAGTGCCATTCCCTTCCCCACATCCTTCCTTTCTGTGTTTATAACCCCTGTGTGAATGAATTACGATTTGAGAAAAAATAAATTATAATAAAAAAAAGAAAAAAAATTTTCTCCCAAAAAAACCCCAAAAGATCCAAATGAGGGGACATGCTCCCCCAGAGACACGGACAGCACCCACTGCAATAGCATGAGGTTTATTGATGAATTAATGAATATTGATGAATTGATAGTGGCTAGTGTACAGGGGCTCTTCTGCACATAGGCAAGAAGAACCCCGAACTGGGGTTCAGGGTAGCTTATATAAGAATTTACGAGGACAGTTAATTACTTCTTAGACAATTTAAAAAAGGATTTCAACAGCCATTCCCAGGTCCAGGTTTCTAAGCCAATCAAATTTCCACGTCAAAGAGGATTAGCTTCAGTGACTTCTGTTTACCCAGGTGTACTTGTGTTAAGGGCTCATCTCCCTGATTAGACTCTTATCTTGAATCCCTTCTTCCTGTAATGTTTGTTTCAGTGTTTAGAATGTGCTCTTCCTGGGATGTGCCTGGAGGGCAAACTAATATTTGTGTTTAGACTGAAACTCTGACTTAAAGATCTTTTAAGTTCAAGCTGAGACTTGAAATTACACTCTTACAGTGTAAGGCAGCAATTCAGGTGACACAATCATGACAAAAGTCAAAGCTCAGGCTTCCATGCTATAATTTCATTTAATAAGTTTCAGTCTTGTAGCGATTTTCTTTGATGATACATTCCCAGCTTCTGAGACATCCTTTCAAATGCATGATGTTCTAAAGGGAGTCTTCCTAAAACCCAAGAAGTAAACACCTCAGACTACTAGCTAGCCTGCTACCCTGAAGACACCAGAACTGAAATCACCCCAGGAGATCTACTCTACTCAAGGTATCTGGTAAGGAACCCCTGAAGTCTCACAGTGCTGCAGTGAGCCCAGTGGTCTCAGGACCCACCAACCCCCAAACCCTCACCCAACAGAAATTCACTCCTCTTTCAGTTGGTGCTTTCTGAGAGGATAAACTGCTAGCTAGCCTGCTCCCCTGAAGACACCACAGTCTGTGGCATTCCAGGAGATCCATTGCACTGAGGGCATTTGGGAACCAACACCACACCCTGAGGCATCCTTTCCTGTAT
>NW_021604831.1:402657-403793 GCF_004785775.1 Grammomys surdaster
TATACAGAAGGTCTTCTGCATACAGGGCAACTGGCATGCCAGGAGATCCTCTGCACACAGGGAAACTGACACCTCAACCAGGAGGCATCTCAGGAGATCCACTGAACACAGGGTAGCTGAGTAATTCATAGTCATCTTATCTGCTCCTCTGAAGACACCATAGATTGAAGACATCCCAGGAGTTCCTCTGCACACAAGGCAACTAGGCAAGTGAAACCACAGTCTAAATATATCCTATGAGCTCTGCAGCATGCAAGACAAGTGATCTAACAGACTGAAAGCCTCCCTGGAGTTCTGCTGCACACAGAGAAATAGAAACCACAGTCTGTAGACACTCCCTGGAGAACAGCTTCACACAGGACAATAGCTTGTTTGCTCTTCTAAAGACCCAACAGTCTGAAGGCCTCCCAGGAGATCTACTGCAACCAAGGAAACAAATCACTTCCTATTCTTCCACTTCTAAGACCCCAGAGTAGGAAGCCTCCTCAGGAGGTGTGCTACAGCCAGGGCCTCAGGGATACCACAAGACCTGAATCAACCCAAGACAAAAGAGACAAACTCCATATTGAGTCACCCAGACAGGCAAACACCAGTGATAACCAGATGGCAAGAGGCACATGCCATAAAAAATTATAGCAAGCCCTGAATAGGACAACACACCTGAAAATGAGGAAGCTGACCTAAAAATCCTATTTCATGAAGATAATAGAGTTTCATAAGGAAGTTATAAATAACTCATTGAAAGTAATACAGGAAAAGATAGGTAAACAGGTGGAAGCCTTTATTTTTTTTTTTTAGAGTTGACAGATTACATTTAATAAAAATGATATTTTTTTTTTACTTTGCAAAGGACAGAATTATAAAATGATAAGCCACAGTCTGGAGAAAAATATTTACCAAAATAATGTACTAGATAAAGGACTTTAATCCAAAATACAAAGACCATTAAAAACAAAACAGAAAAGAAAACAAAGAAAGCTAATTAAAAAATGGGCAAATGTTCTAGC
This sequence comes from Grammomys surdaster, assembly GCF_004785775.1. Classification (NCBI taxonomy): domain Eukaryota; kingdom Metazoa; phylum Chordata; class Mammalia; order Rodentia; family Muridae; genus Grammomys; species Grammomys surdaster. The sequence continues at coordinate 403,665 of NW_021604831.1, forward strand.
CATATACACCATCAAAAATGTATACAGATGGTAAGTAGGCACATGAAAAGGATTCTCCAATCATGTGCCTCTGGGAAATTACAAATTAAGACAACAATAATACATGGCAATGTACATACCAGGTTGTCC
>NW_021604831.1:403803-416074 GCF_004785775.1 Grammomys surdaster
AAATTAAGACAACAATAATACATGGCAATGTACATACCAGGTTGTCCCACATCCATAAGGACAAACCTATTTAAGATCATCTTGGTTGTCTTGTATTTCTGCAATTATGGGGGCTATAAACACTCATGTGCAGGATTTTGTATAGACATGTATTTTCAACTTCTTTGGATAAATACTGAGAAGCATTGCTGATGCATATTACAATAATATTATGTTGAGTTGTACAGGAAATCATGAAGCTGTCTTTCAGAATGGTGGCATCATTCTGTGTCCTTGCCAACAATAAAGGAGAGATCCTGCTGTTGTCACATCCTTCCCAGGTGGAAGCCTTTAAATAGGAAACAAAAAAAAAATCACTTAAAGAAATAGAGGAAAACACAATAAAATGGGTAAAGGAATCAAATAAGGTGGTCCAAAAAATAAAAGTGGAAGGAGAAACAATAAAGAAAACATAAGTTGAGGCAAACCAGAAAATGAAAAACCTAGAGAAGGTGTCAGGAATTAGAGATGTTATCATCATCAACAGAAAGCAAGAGATCAAAGAGAGAATCTCAGGTGTACAAGATACCTTAGAAGAGATTGACACAACTGTAAAAGAAACTTTAAAACAAAAACCACATAACCCAAAACATCCAGGAATTCCTGGACACAATGAAAAGACCAATTCTAAGAATAGTCGAAATAAAAGAGAACTAAGATTCCCAGCTCAACGGACCTGAAACATCTTCAACAAAATCATAGAAGAAAAATTCTCCAACATAAAGAAAGATATGGCTATAAATGCAGAAGAAGCCTATACAGCACCAAATAAATGGAACCAGTAAAGAAACTCCTCCCATCACATAAGAATTAAATCACAGAAATAAAAAAAGGAAGAATATTAAAAGATGTATGGGAAAAGGGCCAAGTGATATATAAAGGCAGACAAAATAGAATTACACCAGACTTCTCAACAGAGACACTGAATGAAAGAAGAGCCAGGGCAGAGGTCATGCATACTCTAAGAGAACACAAATGCCAGCCCAAGCTTCTAAACCCAGCAAAACTCTCAATCAACATGGATGGAGAAACCAAAATATTCCAGGACAAAACCAATTTAAATCAGTGTCTATCTACCAATACAGCCGTATATCAGATTCTAGAAGGAAAACTCCAACAAAAGGAAGGTGCTTATATCAAAGAAAAGACAAGATATTAATCATCTTATAAGAAACCAAAAGGAGAGAACCACGTACACATAATGCCACCTATAAAAACAAACATAACAAGAAATAACAATCTTCTGTCTTTAATATCCCTCAATATTAATGGAATCAACTCACGTATAAAAATTCAGAAACTAACAGAATTGATAAACAAATAGGATTCCACATTTTGTTGCATACAAGAAACACAACTCAATAACAAAAACAGAAACTACCACAGAATAAAGGGATGGAAAAAGTTCTTCTAAGTAAATGATACCAAGAAGCAAGCTGGAGTTTCCATCCTAATACACAATAAAATAGACATTCAACCAAAAATTATCAAGCAAGGTTAACAAGGATACTTCATATTGATCAAAGGAAAAATATTCCAGGAGAAAGTCTCAATTCTGACCATCTATGCACTCACATTCATTAAAGAATACTTTATTAAAGCTCAAAATACGTATTCAACCCCATACAGTAATAGTGGGAGACTTCACACCCTTCTTTCATTATTCGACAGATCATTGAAACAGAAACTAAACTGAGACACAAGGAAATTAAAATACATTTTGAACCTAACAGATTTAACAGATATTCTATAGAATACAAGAATACACCTTCTTCTCCGCACCTCATTTTACCTTCAACAAAATTGACCATACTATTTGGGACAAATCAAACCTCAATAGATACAAGAAGATTGACATAATCCCATGCATCCTGTCAGATAACCATGGAATAAGCCTGGTTTTCAATAAGAAAAAAAAACAAGAGAAAGCCCAAATACCTGTGGAAATTGAACAACTCTCTACACAATGATCACTTGGTCAGGGTATTAATAAATAAAGCAGTTAAAGATTTCATGGAATACAATGAAATCACACAACATACCTAAACTTATGGGACACAATGAAAGCAGTACTAAGAGGAAAATTCTTAGCACTAAGTGGTCAGGTAAAGGAATTATGTAGGTCCTTCACTACCAACTTAATAGCACACCTCTAAGAAATGTAAACGAAGGTGTAACAACTGAAATGGAGGCTATTCAAAAAAACATCAGATCTCACTACAAAAGCTTGTACTCAACAAAACTGTTAAATGCATATGAAATAGATAGTTTTCTAGATACATACCACATATCAAAGTTAAATCAAGAGCAAGTAAACATAATAAACATGCCCATATACTTAAGGAAATAGAAGAAGTAATTATAAAACCTCCCTACCAAAAAAGCCCAGGGTCAGACAGCCTTAGTGCAGAATTCTACCAAATCTTTAAAGAAGACCCAATAACAATATTCCTCAAACTATTCCATAAAAGAGAAACAGAATGAACACTACCTAATTCATTCTATGAAGCCAGATTTTCTCTGATAAATAAACCCAAGAAAAAAATGCAGCAAAAAAGAGAACTTCAGAAAATTTTACTTATCAATATTCATGCAAATATATTCAATAAAAGTCTTTAAAAACGAATTAAAAAAAACACATCAAAGCCATCATTCGCCACCATCAAATAAGCTTCACCCCAGGCATGCAAGGTTGGTTCAGTATATGAAAATCCATTAATGTAATCCACTATTTAAACAAACTCAAAGAAAAAAATCACACAGTCATATCCTTAGATACTTAAGCATTTGACAAAATACAATACACTGTGATAAAAGGATTGGAGAGATCAAAATTTCAAGGTTCATACATAAACAAAATAACAAGCAATTTACCTTTAAAACTCAGGATGTCCTTGTTCTTAATAGCAGAGTAGTATTCTAATAAATGAACCACAGTAAATGAACCACATTTTCTGTATCCATTCTTCTGTCCTGGTACATCTGGGTTGTTTCCACCTTCTAGTCATCACAAACACGGCCTCTATTTGGCTCAAAGCCTCACATTTGGCTGTTTGGCATGGTGGGGCATATTTTGGGTTTATGTCCAATAGTGGTATTGCTGAGTCTTCAAGTAGATCTCTTTTCATTTTTCTGAGAAACCTCCAGAATGACTTCCAGAGTGGTTGTAACAGTTTCCATTCCTACCAACAATGGAGGAGAATTCCTATTTCTCCACATCCTCACGAGAATATACTGTCACCTGAGTTTTAATCTTAGTCATTCTGACTTGTGTGAGGTGGAATCTCAGGGTGTTTTGATTTTCATTTCTCTGATCAGTAAGGACTTTGAACATTTCTTTAGGTGATTCTCAGCCATTCCAAATTCCTGTTGTGAATTCTCTACTTACTTCTATACCACAGTTTTTGATTGAGTTGTTTTTTTTTGTGTGTGTGTGGTTATTTTTTTTAGTTCTTTGTATATTTTGGATATTAACCCTCTATCAGATGAGGGGCTAGTGAAAAATTTTCCATGTCTATAAGTTGTTGATTTGTCCAGTTAGCAGTGTCCTTTGCATTACAGAAGCTTTCCCTTTTCATATGGTTCCACTCACCATTTCATGATCTGAGAGCATGAGCTATTGGATTTCGGTTTAGGAAATTTCCTCCAGTGCCAATGAGTTCAAGGCTCTTTCCCTGTTTCTCTTTTATTAGATTTAGTGCACCTGGTTTTCTGTTGAGGTCCTATATCTACTTGGACCTTTGCATTGTGCAAGGTGAAAAATATGGGTCTGTTTTCATTTTCCACATATAGACAGCCAGTTAGACCAGCACCATTTTTTTTAGAATGTTTTCTTATTTTTCATTATATATTTTTTGCTTCTATGTCAAAGTTAAATTGTCTGTAAGTGTGTGGTTTTATTTCGGGGTCTTAAATATTATCCCATTGATCAACATGTCTGTATCTGTACCAATTCCAAGCAGTTTTTAATCACTATTGTTTTGTAGTAAAGCTAGAGGTCATGGATTGTGATTCCCCCAGCCATTCTTTTATTATTAAGAAATGTTTTCACTATTCTAGGTTTTTTGCCTTTCCAGATGATTTTGAGAATTTCTCTTTCCATGTCTATGAAAAATTATGGTATGCTTTCGATGGGGATTGCTTTGAATATGTAATTTGCTCTTGGTAGAATTTTTACTATGTTAATTCTGCCAATCTATGAGCATTGGCAATCTCTCCATGTTCTGAGATCTTCTATTTCTTTCTATTTCTTTCTTGAATGAGTTGAAGATATTGTCATACAGGTATTTTACTAGCTTTGTTAGAGTTACACAAAGTTATTTTATATTATTTCTGGCTATTGTGAAGAGAGTTGTTTCAGTAATTTCCCTCTCAGCCTGATTATTATTTGCACAAATAAAAGTTACCAATTTCTTTGTGTGAATTTTATATCCAGCCACTTTGCTGAAGTTGTTTATCAGCTATAGAAGTTCTCTGGTAGATTTTTTTTTAGGGTCAGGAATTTAAGATGTTTGCATCAACAACAGGATTAAGTAATAGAAGAGAGAATCTCAGGAGTACAAGATACCTTGGAAGAGATTGACAGGATTGTCAAAGAAAATTTAAAGCATAAATCCTCCTAACCCAAAATATCGAGGAAATGTAGCATATAATGAAAAGACCAAATTTAAGAATAGTTGGAATATAAGGGAGCAACAATTCCCAGATCAAAGGACCTGACAACATCTTCAACAAAATCATAGAAGAAAACTTCCCAACCTAAAGAACGACATGGCTATATGTGTTCACAAAGCCTATGGAACACCAACTAAATGTGACCCCCCCAAAAAAAAAATCCTCCCATTACATAATAATCAAACACTAAATGCATAGAACAAAGCAAGAATATTAAAAGATGTAAATGAAAATGGCCAAGTAATGTTTAAAGGCACACCAATCAGAATAACACCAGTCTTCTCAACATAGACACTTAAAGACAGAAGAGTCTGGGAAGAGGTCATGCAAATTCTAAGAGAACACAAATGCCAACCCAGTCTACTATACCCAGCAAAACTCTCAACTAAAATAGATGGAGAAAACAAAATATTCCAGGACAATCCAAATTCACAGAGAATCTATCTACAAATTAAGTCTTACAGAGGATTCTAGAAGGACAATTCCAACAAAAGGAGGGTACTTATGTCAAAGAAAAGACAAGATATTAATCATCTCAGAACAAAGCAAAAAGGAGAAAATCATGTGCACATAATGAGACCTGAAAAACCAAACATAACAAGAAATAGAAATCACCTGACTTTAGTATCTCTCAACATTAATGGACTCAACACAATTTAAAATGACAAAAATTAACAGACTAGAGAAGCAAATAGCATTCAACATTCTGTTGCATACAGGAAACACACCTCAATGCCAAAGACAGACACTATCTCAGAGTAAGATGCTGGAAAAAAAGATTTTCAAAGCAAATGATCCTAAGAAACAAGCTATAAAATGCCTAAAATCAAATGAAATAGACTTTCAACCCAAAATTATCAAGCAATATGTGAAGACACTTCATATTGATCAAAGGAAAAATCCTCCAGGAGATAGTCTCAATTCTGACCATCTATGCACCCACATTCATTAAAGAAACTTTACTATAGATCAAAACACATATTGAATCCCTCACAATAATAGTGGAAGACTTCAACACCCCACTCTCACTAATGAAGTGGACATTGGAACAGAAACTTAACAGAAACAGAAGGAAATTTATAGAGGTTTCAAACCAAATGAATAAACAAATATCTATATAACATTTTACCCTAAAACAAAAGAATACACGTTTTTCTCTCTACTTCATTGTGCTTTCTCCAAAATTGACCATATAATTTGGCAGAAATCAAGCCTCAACAGATACAGGAAGATTGAAATTATCCCATGCATCCTATCAGATAACTATAGAATAAGCCTGGTTTTCAATAAGAATAAAAACAACAGAAGGCCCAAATACCTGTGGAAACTGAACAACTCTCTACTTAATGATAACTTAATCAGGGAAGAAATAAAGAAAATTAAATTAAAGACTCTTGGAATTCAATGAAAATGATCACACAACATACCCAAACTTGTGGGACATAATGAGAGCAGAGCTAAGAAGAATATTCACAGCACTAAGTGCCCAGATAAAGAGATTGAAGCAATCTTAAGACAGCAACTTAAAAGCACACATAAGAGTTCTAGAACAAAAAGAAGCAAAATCATTCAAGAGGAGTAGAAGGCAGGAAATAGTCAAATTCAGTACAGAAATCAACCAAATAGAAACAAAGAATCAATAAAACTAAAACTTGGTTCTTTGAGAGAATCTACAAGATAGGTAAACACCTAGGTAATCTAACTAAAGGGCCACAGGCAGTATCCAAACAGACAAAATTAGAAATGAACAAAAGAAATGGAGAAAATTAAAAAAAAAATTCTTCAGATCATACAACAAATCCCTATACTCAACAAAATTCTAAAATATAGATGAAATGGATGCATTTCTGGACAGATACAATTTACCAAAGTTAAATCAAGAGGAGGTAAACTTAATAAACTGATTCATATCCCTAAGGAAATAAAAGTTAATAGAAACCTCCATACAAAAAAAAAATAAAAAAGCCCAGGGACAGACAATTCTACTGTAGAATTCTACTAGATCTTCAAAGAAGATCTAATAACAATAATTCTCAAGCTATTCCATAAACCAGTAATAGAAGGAACACCACCTAATTCATTCTATTAAGCCAGAAATACTCTGAGACTTAAACCACACAAAGATGCAACAAAAAAGGAGAACTTCAGACCAGTTTGGCTTATGAATGTCAATGCAAAAATCCTCAATAACATTCTTGCAAAATGAATCCAAGAGCAAATCAAAACCATCATTCACCATGATGAAGTAGGCCTAGGGATGATAGGTTGGTTCAGTATATTAAAATCTTTAACATAATCCACTACATAAACAAAGAAAAAATCAGATGATTGTTTGGCAAAATATAACACAGCTCTATGATTAAAGTATTGAAGAGATCAAGAATTCAAGGCCCATACCTAAACATAATAGAAAGCAATTTATTTGCAAAACTCAGGACATCCTTGTTTTTAATAGCAGATTAGTCTTTCTTTTTTTTTTTTAATTTTTTTATTGGATGTTTTATTTACATTTCATATGTTGTCCCCTTACCCCATCCCCCACCCACCCAGGAACCCCCAATCCCCTCACACCTCCTCCTTCTTCTTTGTGGATGTAACCTCTATCTACCCCCCCACTCCCACCTCCCCACCCTCAAAACTCCCACCCCCTGGGGCGTCCAGCCTTCATGAGGTCAAGGATCTCATCTTCCACCTGTGCCCAGCAGGGCCCTCCACTCTTATATATTCAGCTAAGGCCCTGGATCCCTCCATAAGTGCTCCCAGGCTGGTGGTTTAGACCCTGGGAGCTGTGGTTGGTTGGTATTGTTGCTCTCCTCATGGGGCCACAAATCCTTTCAGCTCCTTCAGTCTTCACTCTAACTCCTCCATTGAGAACCCCATGATCACTTCAATGGCTAGTTGTGAGCATCTGCCTCTGAATATGTCAGACTCTTGAAGACCTCTGAGGAGACATCCATATCAGGCTCTTATCAGCATGCACTTCCTGACTTCCACATCAGCATCTACCTTTGGTGACTGCACATGGGATGGATACTCAGATTAGTCTTTCATTGTGTAAATGAACCATATTTTCTGTATCCATTCTTCTGTCATGTGACATCTTGGTTGCTTCCATTTTCTGGCTATCACAAACAAGGCTACTATGAACATAGTGGAAAATGGCCCTTGTGGGGCATCTTTTTGGTATATTCCCAAGAATGTTATTGCTGTGTCTTCAAGTAGATCTATTTCCAATTTTCTGAGGAAACTCCAGATTGATTTCCAGAGTCCTTGTACCAGTTTGCAATCCTGGCAACAATGCAAGAGTGTTCCTTTTCTTTCCATCCCCACCAGCATCTGCTGTTACCTGAGGTTTTAATCATATCCATTCAAACTGGAGTGAGGTGGAATCTCAGCATCATTTTGAATTTCATTTCTTTCATCACTAAGACTTTGAACATTTCTTCATGAGTTCTCAGCCATGCAAGATTTCTCTGTGGTGCATTCTCTGTTTAGTTCTATAACCTACTTTTTGATTGAGTTGTTTGTTTTTTTGGTGGTGAGCTTCTTGAGTTTTTAAATCTATTTTGGACTTGAACCCTTTATCAGATTTTTTCTAGTATGTAAGTTGCTGATTTGTCCTTGACTATGTCATTTGCCTTACAGAAGCTTTCCAGTTTCATGAGGTCCCATTTATCAATATTTGATCATACACTGTGAGTCATTGGAGTTATATTTAGCAAATTTCCTCTTTTGCCAATGAGTTTAAGGCTCTTTCCATCTGTCTCTTCTATTAGATTCAAGGTATCTGGTTTCATTTTGAGGCCCTTGATTTACTTGGACTTGAGAGTTCAGGAATCCAAGGCCTATTCATAAACATAATAAAAGTAATTTACTGCAAACCAATAGTCAATATCAAATTAAATGGAGAGATACTTGAAGCAATCCTACTTAAGTCGGGGATATGAAAATGATGCCCACTCTCCACATATCTATTCAATATAGTACTGTAAGTGCTATCTAGAACAATATGTCAACAAAAAGAGATCACAGTGATAGAAATTACCAAAGAAGAATTGAATATATCACTATTTGCAGATGATATGATACTATACATAGGTGACCCCAAAAATTCTACCAGAGAACTTCTACATCTGATAAACAATTTCAGAAAAGAGGCTGGATATAAAATTAACTTAAATAAATCAGTAGGCTTCCTTTATACAGGCAGAAAAAGAAATTAGAGAAAGAACTCCCTTCAAAATAGCCACACATAATATAAAATATGTTGAGGTAACTCTAACCAAACAAATAAAATATCTGTTTGACTTGACTATAACTTCAAGACTCTCAAGAAAGAAATTGAAGATCTCAGAAAATGGAGAGAGCTCCCATTCTCATGGATTGGTAGAATTAACATAGTAAACATGGCCCTACCACCAAAGCTAACTTACTGATTTCAAACAATCCCCATCAAAATCCCAATAAAATTCTTCAAAGACACGGAAAGAACAATTCTCAAATTCATATGGAAAGACAAAAACCTAGAATAGAAACCCAATTCTTAACAATAAAAAATCTGCTGGGGGAATCACAATCCCTGACCTCAAGATACACCACAGGGTAACAGAATTTATAAGTGCATAGTATTGGTAAAGAATCAGACTCTTTGACCAATGGAAAAGAATTGAAGACCCAAAAATAAATCCACACACTTATAGACACTTGATGTTTAACAAAAGAAGCCAAAAATATATAATTGAAAAAAATCATTTTCGATAAATAGTACTTGTCTAACTGGTAGTTTATATGTAGAAAAAAAAATGTCACTTTTACACAAAGCTGAATTCCAGGTGGATCAAGGACCTCAACGTAAAACTAAATTCACTGAACCTAATAGAAGAGAAATTTGGAAAAATCCTTGACCTCATTGTTGAAGGGGAAATTTTCTTTTTTTTTTAATTTTTTTTATTGGATGTTTTATTTACATTTCACATTGTCCTCTTACCCCATCCCCCACCCACCCAGGAACCCTCTATCCCCTCACCCCTCTTCCTTCTTCTCTGTGGATGTAACCCCTACCTACCACCCCATTCCCACCTCCCCACCCTCAAAATTCCCACCCCCGGGGCATCCAGCCTTCATGAGGTCAAGGGTCTCTTCTTCCACCTATGCCCAGCAGGGCCCTCCACTCTTACTTATTCAGCTGAAGCCCTGGATCCATCCCTAAGTGCTCCCAGGCTGGTAGTTTAGACCCTGGGAGCTGTGGTTGGTTGGTATTGTTGCTCTCCTCATGGGGCCACAAACTCTTTCAGCTCCAATGGCCTTCACTGTGACTCCTCCATTGGGAACCCCATTATCAGTTCAATGGCTAATTGTATCTGCCTCTGAATATGTCAGACTCTTGAAGACCTCTGAGGAGACATCCATATCAGGCTCTTATCAGCATGTACTTCCTGACTTCCACATCAGCATCTACCTTTGGTAAATGCACTTGGGATGGATACTCAGGTGGAATGGTCTTCAGACAGCCCCTCCTTCAGTTTTTGTCCCTCATTTTGTCTCCATATTTGCTCCCTTGAGTATTTTGTTGCTCCTTCTAAAAAGGACCGAATCACCCCACTTGGTCTTCCTTCTTTATGAGCTTCATGTGGCCAGTGAGTTGAATCTTGGTCATTTCAAGGTTCTGGGCTAATATCCAATAACCAGTGAGTGAATACCATGTGTGTTCTTTTGTGATTGGCTTACCTCACTCAGGATGATAATTTCCAGTTCCATCCATTTACCTAGGAAACTCTCAAATTCATTGTTTTTAGTAGCTGAGTAATACTCCATTGTGTAAATATACCACATTTTTGGAATCCATTCCTCAGTTGAAAGATATCTGGGTTCTTTCCAGCTCCTGGCTATTATAAAAAAGGCTGCTATGAACATAGTTCATATGAGCATATGTCCTTGTTATATGTTCGAGCTTCTTCTGGGTATATGCCTAGGAGTAGTATAGCTGGATCCTCAGGTAATGCTATGTCCAATTTTCTGAGGAACCGCCAGACTGATATCCAAAGTGGTTGCACCATCTTGCAGTCCCACCAACAATGGAGGAGTGTTCTTCTTTCTCCACACCCTCACCAGCATCTACTATCACCTGAGTTTTTAATCTTAACCATTCTGACTTGTGTGAGATGGAATCTCAGGGTTGCTTTGATTTGCATTTCCCTGATGACTAAGGATACTGAACATTTCTTTAGGTGCTTCTGGGTCATTCAAGTTTCCTCCGTTGAAAATTGTTTGTTAAGCTCTATACTCCATTTTTTTAATAGGGTTATTTGGTTGTCTGGAGTCTAAATTCTTGAGTTCTTTGTATATATTGTATATTATCCTCTATTGAATGTGGGATTGGTAAAGATCTTTTCCCAATTTGTTCGTTGTCATTTTGTCCTATTGACAGTGTCCTTTGCCTTACAGAAACTTTGTAATATTATGAAGTCCCATTTGTCAATTCTTGATCTTAGAGTATATGCCATTGGTGTTCTGTTCAGGAACTTTTCCCCTGTGCCCAAGTATTTGAGGCTCTTCCTCAACTTTTCTTCTATTAGTTTCAGTGTATCTGGTTTTATGTGGAGGTCCTTTATCCACTTAGACTTGAGCTTTGTACAAGGAGATAAGAATGGATCAATTTTCATTTTTCTACATCCAGTTGAACCAGCACCATTTGTTGAAAATGCTGTCCTTTTAGCACTGGACAGTTTTAGCTCCTTTGTCAAAGATCAAGTGACCATAGGAGTGTGGGTTCATTTCTGGGTCTTCAATTCTATTTCATTTTTCTTCCTGCCTGTCTCTGTCTTCCTGCCATACCAGATAGTTTTTATCACTATTGCTCTTTAGTACAGCTTGAGGTCACGGATGGTGATTCCTCCAGAAGTTCTTTTATTGTTGAGAATAGTTTTCACTATCCTGGGTTTTTTGTTATTCCTTATGACTTTGAGAATTTCCTTTTCTAACTCTGTGAAGAATTGAGTTGGGATTTTAATGGGGATTGCATTGAATCTGTAGATTGCTTTTGGCAAGATGGCCATTTTTATTATATTAATCCTGCCAATCCATGAGCATGGGAGATCTTTCCATCTACTGAGATCTTTTTTGATTTCTTTCTTCAGAGACTTGAAGTTCTAGTCATACAGGTCTTTCACTTGCTTAGTTAGATTCACACCAAGGTATTTTATATTATTTGCAACTATTATGAAGGGTGTCATTTCCCTAATTTTTTTCAGTCTGTTTATCTTTCATGTAGAGGAAGGCTACTGATTTGTTTGAGTTGATTTTATAACCAACCACTTTGATGAAGATGTTCATCAGGTTTAGTAGTTCTCTGGTGGAAGTTTTGGGGTCACTTAAGTATACTATCATATCATCTGCAAACAGTGATATTTTGACTTCTTCCTTTCCTATTTGTATCCCTTTGACTTCTTTTTGTTTGCCTAATTGCTCTGGTTAGGATTTATAGTACTATATTGAATAGGTAGATGAAGAGTGGGCAGCCTTGTCTAGTCCCTGATCTTAGTGGGATTGCTTCAAGTTT
>NW_021604831.1:421074-441795 GCF_004785775.1 Grammomys surdaster
GTGTGTGTGTGTGTGTGTGTATGTGTGTCTGTGTGTGTATGTGTCTGTGTTTGTTTGTATATATGTGTATGTGTTTGTTTGTGTTTGCCTGTGTTTTGGTGTGCTTGACTATGAATATATTTCTAAAGGCCTGGTGTTAATGTTGGAATGGCTTTCTCAATCTTTTTCTACCTTCTTGAGTTTTTAAGAAACACATTTATCTATTAGTGTATGGACATGCCTGTGATATAATGTTTGTGAAAGAAAGAGAAAATTTGAGGAAGTTTGTTTTCATCTTCTGACATGTACATTCCAGGAATAAACACATTCCAGCAAGCTTGAGTGCACAGTCATCTCCCTGACAACTACCTCATTTTTCTGGAACAATGTCTCTCATTAGTTGCTATAGCTCATAATTTGGTGAGAGTGGCTGGCCCTGAAATTTCAGGAAATAATTCACATCCACTACTTCATTTCATGGTGCTGTGTTTACAGAAACACACCTACCATTCTTGAATTTTATGGGGTGATGAAATCTGAACATAGGCCTTCTCCCTATAGCTCAAAACATTTTACTGAGCCATATCTTCAGTACCTTTTTGAAATTTATTTCAATATTTTTTTATTATTAAAGCCACACCTCTTGAATTTCTTTTGAACTGAGAACCTCTACAACATCAATTTTCTTAACTTAATTTTGCTAAAAACACATGGGTCCCATTTTATTGCCCACAAATTCCTGAAATCCTGGACCAACTATTTTTTCTACTAAGAAAGTTCACCTAACATCTGCCTATATTTTTAACTGCAACTTTGTAAAATAAAAGAGGCATTTACTTTTAATGTTTTGCTGGTAATTCTTAATTATAAAGAATATGGATCATAGATACCAAAGTCAGACTACAGCTTTAGAAATATCCTCTGTCCCAATTTTTAGGGGAACCTCAAGGAGACTGAGTTGCATATTTGCTACATATGTACAGGAGTAATCACTTCGGTCCTTGCATTTTCCTTGGTTGTTGGATTAATCTGAGAGCTCTCAGGATTCCAGGTTAGTTGACTCTGTTGGTCTTTATTGGGGGGAGTTACTGTTCTCTTCAGGGCCTCCAATCCTTTCCCAAACTCTTTTATAAGAGTCATCAACCACCATCTGAAATATGGCTGTGTATATCTGCATATGCATAAGTCAGGTGCTGGCTAGAGCCTCTCAGAGGACAGTTATATTGTCTCTTGTCTGCAAGCACAATAACATATCTTTACCAACTTCAAGAATTGGTTGCTTGTCCATTGGATGAGTTTTTTATTGAAAGCTGGGTTTTGAATTGTCTCACTATTATTGTGTGAGGTACACTCATGCTTTGAGATTTAGTAAACTTTCTTTTATGAATGTGTGTGCACTTGCATTTGGAACATAGATGTTCAGAATTGAGAGTTCATCTTGGTAGATTTTTCCTTTGATTATAAAGTGTCATTCCTTAGCTTTCTTGATAACTTTTGGTTAAAGATGATTTTATTCAATAGTAGAATGGCTTCTCCCACTTGTCTCTTGAAACCATTTGCTAGGAAAAATGCTTTACCAGACTTTGACACTAAGGTACTGTCTCTCTTTATCATTGAGATGTATTTCCTATATGCAACAAAATGCTGGCTCCTATTTAAGTATCCATCTTATTAGACTACGGCTTTTTTATTGAACAATTGTGACTACTAATGTTAAGAGCTATAAAGGAATAGTGCTTGCTATTTCCTGTTATTTTTGTTGTTAGAGGTGGCATTATGTTTGTGTTGCTATCTTTTTCTGTGTTTGCTGAAGGAAAATTACTTTCTTGCTTTTTCTAGAGTATAGTTTGATTTCTTGTGTTGGTGTTTTCCATCTATTATCCTGTATAGTACTGCATTTGTGGAAAAGTATTGGGTAAATTTTGGTTTGTCAGGGAATATCTTGTTTTCTCCATCAATGGTAATTTTGAGTGTTGCTGTTTATACTAGTCTGGGCTGGCATTTGTGTTCTCTTAAGGTCTGTATGGCATCTTCTAAAGATCTTCTAGATTTCATAATCTCTGTAGAGAAGTCTGGTGTAATTGTGATAGGTCTGTCTTCATATGTTACTTGACATTTTTCCATTACTGCTTTTAATGTCCTTTTTTTGTTTTGTGTGTTTGTTGTTTTGACTAATATGTGATGAGGGGAATTTCTTTTCTGGTCCAATCATTTTGGAATTCTGAAGGCTTCTTGTATGTTTATGGGAATCTCTTTCTTTAGGTTAGTCAAGTTTTCTTCTGTAATTTTGTTGAAGATATTAACTGGCCCTTTAATTTGGGAATCTTTGCTCTTGTCTATAAATATTATTCTTAGGTTTTGTCTTGTCATTGTGTCCTGGATTTCCTGGATGTTTTGGATTAGGGGTTTTTTGCAGATTACATTTTCTTTGACTATTGTGTCAATGTTTTTGATGGTATTTAGGGCACCTGAGAGTCTTTCTTCTGTCTCTTGTATTGTGTTGGTAGTGCTTGTGTCTATGATATTTGATCTCTTTCTAGGTTTTCTATTCCAGGTTGTCTCCATTTGTGATTTCCATATTGTTTCTATTTCCAGTTTTGGATCCTGAATTTTGTTTTGTTCAATTTCTTCACCTCTTTGGTTGTATATTCCTGTGATTCTTTAAGGGATTTGTGTGTTTCCTCTTTAAAGGTTTCTACCTGTATAGCTTTGATCTCTTGTCTTTCATTAAAGGAGTTATTCATGTCCTCCTTAATGTCCTCTATCATCATTATGAGATGAGATTTTAAACAGAGTCTTGGTTTTTCAGTATGTTCGGGTGTCCAGGGCTTGCTGTGGAAGGAGAACTGGGTTCTGATGAGGCCAAGTAGCCTTGGTTTTATTTTGCTTATGTTCTTGCCCTTGCCTCTTACCATTGGTTATCCCTGTTTCCCCTTCTGTAACACTATGTGTCTGCACTCCTGGGAGACCAGTTCTCCCCAGGAGGAATTTGGGTATGGAGATCTGTGTGGCACATGGTCAGCTTTGATGGAACCTAAGAGATCCTGTCCCTGGCTGTTCCTTGTTTCCTGTGTCCTGATGGCTCTGGGGACTCCCTTTTGGGCCAGGAATTTAAGCAGAAGTGGTGGTCTCACCTGTGCTCTCAGGTTTGTCAGCAGTCTTGGCAGACTAGCTCATTCCTGGCTACAATTGGTTTTCGAGAACTGTGGCATAGAGACATCTCCAGAATCAGATGGAAACTGGAAGGATCCTGTCTCAGGCTCCTCCTCTGATTCTGTGTCCTCACAGCTCTGGATGGGTCCCTCTTGGGCCAGATATTTGAGCACAAGTGGTGGTCTTACCTCTGTACTGCAGAGCAATAGTGATAAAAACTTCATGGTATTGGTACACGCAAGTACCAATGCAATAAAAATGAAGACTCAGAAAAATGAAGACTCTCAAGTTTGTCAGCACTCCTGGGAAACCAGCTATCTCTAAGCCTGATTTGTGTAAGAAGAGCTGTGACACAGGGTCAGCTCCAGGCAAAGATGGGACCCAGAAGCCATTTTTTATATTTTTAGAGTCTGTTTTGCTCAACTTTTTCTCTCTTTAAGTTTCTTGCAGACCATCTACACTCTACACTAACTCAATTTCTTGGTTTCTCTGAGTTTTCTGTCTCTTTTTCTGTATCTATGTCTCTGTTTATCACTCTCTCTTTTTCTCAAAGGAAAAAAATAGATGCTTAAAATGTATTTAAACATGGAGTATGATTTGTTCTGGCAACTGTTCCTGAGTAGAAGGCATGGAATATGATTAATTGACCTAATATTCATTCATAATATATAACTTATTTTCCCTCTTTTGACTTTCTGGGGTCATACTACTGCCATTTTTATTTGTAGTATTAATAGTATATTTTAGATGATTTTCAGAATTTCTCTAGTATCTCAGTAATGAATTGAGCTAGAATTTTGATGAGCTTCGCATTGAGTCTGTATATTACTTTGATAAGACAGGCTTTTTTACTCTTTTAATCCTGCCAATTTAATACTCAGCATGCTACCCAGGGTAGCAAAAACCATACTCAACAGTTTAAGAACTTCTGGGGGACTCACTATACATGACTTCAAACTGTACTGCAGAGCAATAGTGATAAAAACTTCATGGTATTGGTACACGCAAGTACCAATGCAATAAAAATGAAGACTCAGAAATAAACCTACACACAAATGATCTTTTTATCTTTGATAAAGTAGTCAAAGCTATACAATGGAAAAAATACATAATTTTCAAGTTTGGTGCTGGTTCAACTGGCAGTCATCAATTTGAAGAATTCAAATTTATCCATTTTTATTTCCCTATACAAAGCCTAAATCCAAATGCATCAAGGTACTACCTACCTACACACACACACACACACACAAAATGCTGAATCTAATTGAAAAGAATGTGGGAAATGAACACACTGGCACAGAGGAAGATTTCCTGAACAGAACTCCAATGGCCCCAGGCTCTAAGATATAAAGACAAACAGCATCTCATAATATTGAAAAGTTTCTGTAATGCCAAGGACACCATCAATAGGACAAAAAAGCAACCCGCAGATTGGGAAAGGTCTTAGCCAACCCTCCATTGGATAGAGGGCTAATATCCAAAATTAAAAATCATTTGAAGAATTTAGATTCCAGCAAACAAAACAACGCTATTAAGAAAAAAAGAGGGAACAAAGCTAAAAAACAATTTTCATATTAAGAATCTCAAATAATTTTGAAGCACTTCCAGAAATGTTCAACAACCTTAGTCATCAGGGAAATGCAAATTAAAACAACCCTGAGATAAGTCTGGGGGCAATAGCATTCTGCATGGAGAAAACCTGAAAGCAATTTTATTAATATAAGTAACAATAGAAAGATGTCCATTTTGGTTTTTTGTTTGTTATTTCTTTAGATATTTTATTTCTTTACATTTAAGATGGTATCCCTTTTCCCTATTTCTCACCCTCCAGAAAATTCTGATCCCATCTTGCCTCTTCCCTTTTTCGTTCATACCTTTTTAATTAAATGTAAGTATTAAGGTCAGTTCTAGGTTGAAGAACTAGCAATTCAATAGATGCAAATAGTCAAAGAACAAACAAGACAATAAACACAAATACTCAAAGAACAAGCAAGGCAATGAACAAAGTTCCATAATCACTCTCATGATCACTGTTTCTAAGGACTTCCTCAGGATAACCAAAATATCTGAGCCTACTTCCCTGTCCTAGCCCAAAGTCATTTTCATGCCTGAAGACTATTTTCATTCTAGCCTAAGATTGAAATTCGTGCCTAAAATTACTTCTTCATTTCCTTTATCTATGTGATTGTATTATCCTGTACTTCTTTGTACTAATTTTGCTTTACTTTAAGAAACTCTACTTATTTACTTGTATTTTCTCTTACTTCTTTACGTGAATTTCTTTAAATGTCTTTATTTCTTTTTATAAGACCTACATCTTATTCATAAGATTAGATGTGAGGAGATTTTCTTGTACTTCCGTACTTCTTGGATATACACTGCTTAGTGTTGTAGGAATGCAATGTTATAGTAGTGTTATCTTACCCACAGTATTGTTGGATATGTTCTTTCCTACTCCTTAGGCCATCTGGAGGTCTCTAGTGTTGACAGGCTTGGAAGTCTCTGATAACTGTGGGTCTCAGGATGGGCAGGTCAAGCTGGAAGTTTCGAGTAGCACCAGGCCTCAGGGATTTCAAGAAAACATGGTATGCCATGGCAGACAGAAGGCTTCTTGTTTTGCAGGAAGAGAATATAGTCACAGATAGGTTCAGACTTCTGGTTGTCCAGGATTTTGGCAGTGTTCCATGAAGGCAGGAATAGCTTGTGTTTACCAGTGTCTGCTGGCATCTGAGATTGCAGGTACTGATGTAGACTGAAGATGTAGCACAGAGTAGATAGGGCAGATATCCTGACTGTTGTGCTTTCCAGGGAATACAGGAGGGAGAGGATTCTGGATCTCATTTGTTTGTCTAGGAGGAAAAAATATCCTCCAGGGATACACACAGAGCTTAGTCTCAGGGAATCGAGTGTAGATCTGGGATTCAGAATTCTAATTTAAATCATGTATAACTGTTTAAACATCATGTCATGAATTACATTTTTAAGTTTAAAAATGTTATACATACAAATATGGTTGAAACTTTCTTTTATGCACATCAAGACTTTATCAGGTTGAAGAATTATCAGCTTTCTTCAAAATTTATATGTCTCCGTAAATATTCCTTAACTTATTACCTAATTGTGGCATCCTCTATTCTCATGTGCCTGATATACTTTTATCTGATATACTCAAGAATTTATCATACATCTTTTCATATTTCTTTCCATTTTTGATCATCATCTATTTTTAATTTACATTATTTTTACATATTCACTTTATATAGCCTTCACTGCCTCACTCCTATTCATCCCCTCCCACAGTCCTTCCCTCATCTCCTCTTCTCTTCTACTTTGAGTTGGTAAGGGACCTATGAGTATACCCCTAAGCTGGTATTTCACTTGTCTGCTGGGCTAGGTGCTTCTTCTCCCACTGAGGCCAGACAAGGAAGCCAAGCTCCTAGAACATATATACCATGTACAGAATACAAATTTTGAGACAGCCTCCATTCCAGTTGTTCAGAACCTACTTGAAATCCCTACTTGAAAAGTCCCTAAGGGTCCAGGTTGATTGACACTGTTGGTCTTCCTGTGAAGTTCCTATCAATTTTAAGGGCCTACAATCCTACCTCCTATTCTTGTTTGAGAAACTTAAGCTTCATCCACTACTTGTCTGTGGCTGTCTATATCTGTCTGAGTCAGCTGCTGTTAAGAGTCTCTCAGAGAACAACATTTTCCTAGCTGCAATTATAACAGAGTATCATTAATAATATCAAAGATTTCATCGAGTTATTAGGTGGATATTCCCCTTAGATTCTGCTCCATCCCCAGTGCCATAATTGCTTGTTGATAGGATAAATTTTTAGTTGAAAAGTTTCTGGGAGATTAGGAGGTTTCTATCACTCTATTGGGGTTCCTGGTTGGCTACAGCAGGTTGCCTATTCCAGAATATATATGCAATACATTGAGTCATAGCGAAGGTTACCCTCATTGATGTTTTTGTTCATCTATTTTCCCTTGTATCAGTCTCATCCTCAAGATATACACCATTTCTGAGACCAACAGTTGCAGAGTTCTGTTTATTTTCATAAGCATCTAGTCTTCTCTCTTGTCCTTCTCTAAATCTGACCCTGAAACCAATATTCTATTCCCCAGTCCACACCCTCTCCCAGTTCTCTTTATCCATCTGGCTATTATGTCTGTTTTAGTCCCCTTTCTAAAACAATTTAAGCTTCCTTGGTTAGGCATTCATTCATATGTTGGTTCTTGGGTCTTAGTAGTATATTATAGTACAGGTATTTTATGGCTAATGTATACTTGTAAGTGGCTATCTACCATGCTTGGAATTTTGGGAGTCAGTTACCTCAGACAGGATGATATTCTTATGTTCTATCTATTTGCCTGCAAAATCAATTAGGTCCTTGGTTTTTGTAGCTGAATATTACTCCATTGTGAAGTTGTACCACATTTTCTTTATTCATACTTCAGATGGGGTTTCCATCTAAATTGTTTACTCTTTTGGACTTTTACAAATAAAGCAGCTATGAAAATAGTTGAGGTAATGTCTCTATGGGATGTTAGAGCACTTAAGATTCCTTGTTTTCTTATAAATATTCTTGCTGATTTTAAATACATTGTTTAATCTTGCAATAGCATTCAGTCCTAAAAGAAGTTTTGTATGTATGTCTTCATTTCTATCATCCTGTCATTGGAAAGGTGATTTGAATCCATTTTGATAAAACAGTTTAATGGAGGGAAGACTTTTAATTATTAGTTGGTAGTTACCACAATTTTGTTTCAAGATGTACTATTATAATGAATAATTAATGATGACATTTATGATATTATAAAATATGTTACAGATTTCATGAGACATCTTCTAATATCCATTATATTTATGAGTTGCTTATTGTAAGAAAATTCTGCATTTCAGAACTGTCTTTTTATGATCCTCGGGTTCATGCTGTTTCATATATTATGTATGTGTACAGTATTTACCTAACTCCAAATTGCTATATAATAATTTGCTTTGATTACTTTCAGCTCTGACTTGTGATTATACTAAGAATCTATTCTCCAAAAAATATACACAGGATTATTTCTGGAAGAAAATATCATGAAGATTTGAATGTAGTAGCCTTTCATATCTATATCAAAACAAGTTCTGGGAATATATAGGTAAGGTAACAGTACAGTATATAAAATGTTTGATTATGGAAATGAACCATTTGCAAAACATATCTGTTTCATTTCTGAAAATGATCAAAGAGCCCTAATTTCAGCTGAAAGAATTCAGTCTAGGCCACTCTCTTTTTCACAACTGGAGGCTTCACTAGAAAAAAAAATCATGTTTTCAAGCACAACTATATTCTACACCATAATATACAAACATTAAAAGTGACATTTGGGTGAATAAATGGCTTTTTCTGATTTATATATCATACAAAATGAGATTAAGCAGTACATCAATACTTTATGAACATAAAAGATTTTTGAGCAGAGAAAACGTTACTTATTGTTACTAATTTGAAGGATATTTCTCTCAAAATTTATGGCAGCTTCCTCAACAACTACATCTACTCAGGCATAAATTCTACCATGTAAATCAAAATAAGAAATTGTATATGTAAGCAGTGAAAAGTACCACAGGCAAGGTACTTGTAGAAACTGCACTGGGATAAACAATATTAATATATGATGTATTAAGAGTCCTTTGCTAAAGTATTACCAAAGCAATCAACAAGGAGAGATGTTTTATGAAAGTAATATCTTATTACATGATTTTATTCCTGAAACAATTCCAAGTGAAAATCATCTAACTAGCTCAAGTACAGAATATCCTTGAGTCAAGGATGGAAGAATGGCTGTCTCTAAACACTGGTCCCATTCTTCTTTGCAACAGCATATCATAGAGAATATTTATACAACTTTAACAAATGATGACATTTTAAGTGGATGTTTAATTAATAGCTGGTGTAATGGAACTTGGGCTAAAGGAGATTCCAATGATATATGTATAATACCTACAGGAATGCTTCAAATGAATCTTTAAGCTTTCAGAGAGAAGAGAAAGCATATAAATGTAATAAATATGGAAAACCATTTACCCAGTCTTTAAATCTTCAGGCTGACTATGGAAATACTACTCAAGAGAAATCTTACATATGTAATGAATGTGGCAAATATTTTACACAGAACTCAAAACTCAAAGTACATTACAGAATTCTCCCAGTAGAAAAACCTTATAAATGTAATCAATGAGGCAAATCTTTTACAGGTAACTTGGAGCTTAATGTTCATTACAGAATCCATACAGGAGAGAAATCTTACAACTGTAAGGAATGTGGGAAATTCTTTACCAAGTCATCACATCTTAATGTTCACCACATAGTCCATACTGGAAAGAAACCTTAGAAATGTAATGAATGTGGTATATCATTTATTATCTCCACAAGTCTTTAGGTTCACTAGCGAATCCACACATGAGAAGAAGCTTACAAATGTGAAATGTGAGCCAAGTGTTTTGCCTGATCCTCCACATTCCAAGTAGATCAAAGGAGCTACATTAGAAAACAACCCTATAAGTGTAGAGAATGTGGAAAATAATTTTCCTGCTCCTCAAATCTTCAAAGTTATCTGAGAATTCATATTAGCAACAAACCTTACTAATATAAAGAATGTGGAAAAATCAGTGACAAGAAAATCATGCCTTCAAATATAACACAAAATGTAAAATGAACAGAAACCTTACATTTGTAAAGGACATGGCTAATATTGTAGCAAAGGCTCATACCTTGAAGCACATACATACATGCATGAAACTAACTTGATAGGTAATTACTGTCTCAGAATTTAAAAATAAACATGTTATTTAAAATTAGTAAATAATTGTCAGAATTTAAACAATGTTGAAAACTTAGTCGTTATCTGAGAACTTCCATGCAGTGGCCAATTATTGTCAATTATTTGACAGTAATTGGAAAACTTTTAACCCAGAATGCAAATTATATTTATATTAAGTCATTACTTCAAAACCAAAATATGAGAGGATATTTCACCCTGAATTACTCTGACATAATTTGATAATAATCATATAGAATTCATGTCCAAACTCATTAAAAATATTCTAAAATATAAGGATATTAGCCAAAATAATAATAATAACTATTCTAATACAAACATGTTATATAATGTACTTTAAACATTCGTATGAGAGAATATTGACATTTTTACAATATATTCTCTGTGAATATTATTGCATTCTTACTCTTTGACCTTTTGGTAGAATAATTTTTAACCTCTAACTAATACTCTGTTTCACAATTATCAGTAAATGCATTACCACTTTCTTCTATTATTATTTCCTTGGTGTGATTAGTGTCCATTTTATACTAGGATGGTATCACTCATAACTTCCAGTTCTTATTGTTAATGACAGCAGAATCATGTTACAAAAGATAAATTTGACTGTTTTAGACAAATTTCAAGACAACAGTGTTGAAGAGAATTTATGGTGAACAGCGGAAACCTTGAGGTTCCTGAGCGTGTGTGTGTGTGTGTGTGTGTGTGAGAGAGAGAGAGAGAGAGAGAGAGAGAGAGAGAGACAGAGAGAGAGAGACAGAGAGAGAGAGACAGAGAGAGAGACAGAGATAGACAGAGAGAGAGAGAGACAGAGAGACAGAGAGACAGAGAGAGAGAGAGAGTTAATGGATAAATTCACTTGTATTACAAGGAACATAGCATCTGCCTTGGGTAAAATTCTAAGATCCACACAGATCCACTGTGTGGGTATGGGCTTGAAGTTTTAAGATGTAAAATTGTCCTCTGGTCAATAAGTTAATGTTCCTGGTGAGTTCTGAATATTATCCACCATAGAGTTCTCACTCCTTTTTTCTAAAACTCATTAGATCACAAATGGATGATGAAATGGGAAAGACCCAGTTTTACTTATTGTAAATGTCAATGTATTTAGTACTTGAGTCATCTTGAGCTACTTTAAATTGAAAGCAAGCAGTTCAAGGATATTAAATATATTTACATTTCATATTTATTGTAAATATGTCAGTGATTAGCATGGCTTAGCTAGTATCTAAGGCATAAGATAGTGAGTCCTTTGTGCGTATACCAAGGGTTGGTACACATGTGGGTCATGTTTTAATATTTTGAGTATTCTTCACATTGATTTCCATAGTTACTGTGCTAGGTTGCAGTCATGCAAACTTGAATGCAGCTTCCTGTTTTCTTGCAGCATTTTCAGTCAATGACTTTGTTTATATTTGCTTTTATTACTGAAGCAGTATGAGTTTACTTTATTAGTTTTCTGAACCAGTGATCATTAAATAGAGAATTGTCCATTTTGCATGGGTTTATATGCATTCTGTTGTTGTTGATGTTCATATTTAATCCATAGTGGTCTGATAAAATTCAAGAAGTTATTTTAATTTTCTTTTATATGTAGAAGCTTGTGTTGCTAGAAGCTATATAATCAATTTTAGAGGTGATTAGAAGATGGCATATTCTATTGTTTTTTGATGAAATGTTCTATAGGTTTCTGTTACATCCATTTTATTCATAATCTCTATTAGTATATTTCTCTGTTTTCTTTCCTTCTAGATTACATGCTCTTTTGGAAAGTGAAGTGTTAAAGTTTTTAATTTTAATGTATAGGGGTCAATGTGTGGTTTAACCTTCAGTAATATTTCTCTTATGAATGTGACTGTTCTTGAGTTTGTGGTGTATATATATTCAGAATTGAGATGCCCTCTTACTGAATTTTTCTTTTGGTAAGCATGAAAGTCATCCCCTGATTCTTATGATTATTGAAAGTCTATTGTGTTGTATATTACAATGGCCACTCCAGATAACACCTTGGGTCTGGTTCTTTGGAGAAACATTCCCAACCCTTTACTCTGAGGTAAGGTATATCTTTGTTATTGAGTTGTGATTTTGTATGCATCAGAATAAGGAGTCATGGTTTTACATCCATTCTGTGGAACCGTGTCGTTTTATTAGGGAATTGAATCCATTGATGCTATAAGACATTAGTAACCACTGATTGTTAATTCTTGTTATTTTGATGTTGATGTTATGTATATGTGTGTGCTTCCTTTATTTTATATTGACTAGTGTGGATTGATGTATTCTCTATATTTTATTGTTTAGCTAGCCTCTTTGGTTGTTAGTTTTCTTTAAAGTATTTTCTGTAAGGGTGGATTTTTGGATACATAATGTCTAAATTGCTTTTGTATTGGAATATCTTGTTTTCTTAGTCTCCAGTGATTAAAAGTTCTAGAGGAAATAATAGTCTAGATTGTCATTTGTAGTTGCTTGGAGGTTACATGATATTTTTTCAGTTCCTTCTATCATTTTGAGTCTTTGTCAAGAAGTCAGACATAATTCTGGTAAGCCTGCGTTTGTGTGTTTACTTATCCTTTTCCTTTGCAGTTTTTAGTATTCTTTCTTTGTTCTGTATTTTATATTTTTAGGTTTTATAGTTTGATTATGATGTGGTGGGGGATTTTCTCTTTTGGTCTATTTTATTTCTTGTTTTGTACACTTTGTGTATGTATACAGGCATTTCCCTCCTTCTATGATTCTGTTGAAAATATCTTCTTGTCCTTGGGACACATCAGCTTCTTCTATTCCTAGTATTCTTAGGTTAGGTCTTTTCATACCATTCTCAATCACCAGGAACTGTTGTGTCAAGAATGTTTTAGGTTTAATGTTTTCATTGACTTGTGTATCAATATCTTCTACTGTTTCTATACCACAGAGAATCTCTCTTCCATCTCTAATAAGCTGTTGATGGTGCCTCTGTATTTCTTCTTACTCTTCCTAGATTTTCCATTTCTCAGATTCCCTCACTTTTTGTTTTCTTTATTGTTTCCATTTTCACTCTCAGGTCTTGAGCAGTTTTATTCATCTCCTTTACCTATTTAATTGTATTTTCCTGTATTTTATTCAGGGATTTATTGGTTTCACCTTTAAAAGCCTTTACCTGTTTGATTGTATTTCCAGTATTACTTTGAGTGATTTACTCATTTCTCCTTTAAAGACATCTATCATCTTTATAAGGTTGGATTTAAATTCATTATCTTTTCTTTGATATTGTTAGGCTACACAGAGTTTGCTATAGTGTGGGAGATTTGCTCTGCAGGTGCTATGTTACTCTGGCTCTGGTTGTTTGGATTTATTTATTATTATTATTATTATCATTATCTTTAATCTTACTTTACTGTCAGGTCGTTATGCTCCTCCATTTCTACCATCTGAGAGTTCCTCATCTCATTTTTCCTTTCTTGTCACCAGGAGGATGTCCATACATCCACACACAGTCCTAACACCCTGCCAGGTCTGTCCAACTCTTGGAACCTCAAGTCTCTCAAGGGTTAGGTATGTCTTCACTCACTGAGGCAGAACAAACAGTCTTCTGCTGTATGTTGGGTGCCTCTGACCAGCTAGTGTTTAATGCCTAGTTGCTTGCTCAGTGTCCGAGAGATGATATTGGTGATCCGGGTTAGTTGAGAGTGCTAGCCGTTCTTTGAAGTCACCTTACTCCATTACTTCTTCCAGCCTTTCCCTAATTCAATCACAGAGGTCCTCAACTTGTGTGCTTTGGTTGAATGTAAATATCAGCCTCTGTGTAGCTCAGCTGCTGACTGGGCCTCTTGGAGGGCATCCATTGCTGACTCATATCTGTAAGTAGATCAAAGCATCAGTTATAACGTTAGGCCTTGGAGCCTCCCCTTGAGATGAGTCACAATTTTGGCTGATCATTGGACTTCCCTTACCTCAGTCTCCATTTTTTTTTCTGCAGTCCTTTTAGACAGGAACAATTGTGGGTCAAATTTTTGACTGTGGGATGGCAACAACCTTATTTGTGATTGCTATAAGCAATGTCCAGATTCAACCTGTCAGAGTAAATTGAAGTAAATCTTCCTCACACAAAAAGAAGTCAAACTATATAAACAGAAAATAGACAAAGTTGTCTGGAAATGGTTTATGCAAAATAAGGCACCTGAACAAGACACTTTCAAGGAGGCTTAGCACTGTTATCGAGATTTTCATCTTTTTAGATATGTTACCCATTCTTTTTTTTTTTTTTTTTGAGGCACAAACAGTCTTTATTGGGTTCACACCAGGAGTCCATTGGTCTTGAGGACTTCTGTGAACTTGCAGATTTTCTTCTCCACATTCTTTTCTGCCTGTTTCCTTAGCCTCAAGATCTGCTTCTTCTCCCTATAGTGAATCTTGGCCTTTTCCTTCCGTTTCTCCTCCAGAGTTGCTGTCACTGACTGGTACTTCCACCCGACCTCATGAGCCAGACGCCCCAGGTAAGCAAATTTTCTGGCCCCTACCACTTCTGAGCCCCAAGCCGTATCTTTTGGCGCACTGTGCGAGGCATGCTGCCCCACAAGACCAAGAGAGGCCAGGCTGCCCTGGAACGCCTCAAGGTGTTGGATGGGATCCCTCCACCCTATGACAAAAAAAAGCGGATGGTGGTCCCTACCGACCTCAAGGTTGTGCGGCTGAAGAGGTCACCCATTCTGAAGTAAGCATTGGTGATGCAGCACTATTGGACTTAGTTCTACTCACTGTCAGCCATACTCTATAAGTACTCTAAATTAAATTCACTGGTTCCCCAAAGGAGACTTTGGTGGGATCTATTATGGTCTCATGCGTGTTCTTTATATTGGGTAAGTAAATGTTTGTAGTATTTTCCCAGGAAAAGATTTGTCAAACATTACAGTGATGGACTGAAAACTATGCATTAAAAGAACTCTCACCTACTTCACACTATTCTAACTTTTAGTCATGTCTCAGAAAATTCACAAAAAATTGCCAAACAAGAGTAGAAACTAAAACATGGGGTGTTTCTCTGAGTAGGCCTGGATGCATGGCTACTAAGAATTTGTGAGTTTGGGGGAAATTTTGGAGAAATAAGCTTGATAAAATCCAGGAATGCTATGAGGAAAGTCTAGTGGGCAGTGTTGCGTGGACCTCAGCTCAGAAAAACAGAATGGCAACAGAAATGTAGACAGTAAAATCAATATCTGTGAGGCTTCACTGGGAAATTAATCTACTGTATATTATAGTGGAAACTATTGATACTAAGTTCTAATGGCAACAACAGAAAAATCTGCTTGTATCTTTGCAAGTGATGAATCATTTTGTACATTTAAAAAATATTTATTTTAGTGTATCATTGGGAGTGCTTGCTATATCATATGCCTGAGGAGGTCAAAGGAGAACTAGGGCAGACATGGCATATTTTTTCTCCCTGGGTGTCCTGGTTCATTCTACCCCATGTTTGGGGGACAAGTGACCTGGTCTGTTTGAGTCAGTCAACTGGGTCTAGCAAGAGAGAGAGTAGGGATGGAGGGGCAAGAGACAAGAAGAATGGAGACAAGACAGGGTGTGTGATCAAGTCCCCTTTATTGAAAGGAAATCATGGATGGGTATATATATGCACAAGCAGGAGAATGCAGCTGAAGACTCTTTACCACTTGTACCTTAAAGCTGTGCACTAAACAACAAAACAAAATATGTAAGAAAAGCCTGATGTCTATCAGAGTGTGCTCCGCTGTTGTGGGCTCTTGAAAACTAGTTTCTTGTCTGTGTATATGTCCTGAGATGGTTACAAAGATGATAGCTGATTTCTGCTAGGAGTCGGCTCCCAACACCTGGGCCTTATGGGGCCATGGTGTTGAAATTAGCTCTTCAGATTTTGGAGCAAATACTGTTTCTTATAATTGGTTTCTAGCACCATCCACAAGGCATTTCACAACCATTTGTCCACAAGTCTTGTTCTGGGATAGCTCATACCCTCTTATACTTTCTCACAGAACCTAAAACTCAAGTAAGAAAGAGACATTATTTATGTGTGTGTTTGTTTATGTGTATGACACAAAATCTTCATATATATAAAACAATAAAACATGATAGTAAATTGAAAAAAAACCTATGGTGTTGCAATCTACTGTGAATAGGTTTTCTTCCATATATATTCCTACATATTCTGAAATGACTCAAACAAGACAAAGCATTCTTTTGCTTGTCAAATGTCAAAACAGAAAATTGTGTAAGAGTTACCAAGGAAAACGATACAGAAAATAGTGGCAAAATTCCTGCTAATCAAGATACTATGACCTGTCAAAATCTTTTAGTTTTTTTCATATATTTATTCATCATTAATGTAATCAATAAATAGGTAAGTGCTGCATAGGTTCTCTGTACACAGGACCCTTCTCAGATGGGTCAACGCACACAGATTGAAAAGTAGGTACCCTCCTAGAATACATGTTCTTGCTGGGAAGCCGTAAGACTGTGGGTACATGTTGGTGTGTAATAGTAAACGGCATAAATAGCATAAATTTGACTACAAATGAAGAGAAGAATGATAAAGATATCATTAAAAATATCTTGGTATTTATGATGGTCATCACTGTAGAAGTAACTAAAAAATGAAATTCTGCACTGAAGATGAGCTACTGTCCAAACACCCAAGTTGTCTTTTGGGTGTAGGAAGAACCAAATTGGTTTCAATATTCTCTGAAGGAAAATATTTATAGTTACTATAATATCTATAATTATACCAAATTATACGATACTCATATAATCAGTGTAGCAAATTACAAGGAACAGAATGTTTACATTACACTGGATGTCTTTATTTGCACCCAAGTATGATAACTTTAGGATACTCTGTCTTTGCACTTCATGAATCCCAAGCACTTAAATGAGGCAAATGTTCTTACAAAATATTCCTGGAGAAAAATTTGATGACATCCTGAAGTTTGCACTAAGAATTGCTCACATGTAATTTCAAAGATGAATTCTCAAATTTAATATATTTATACTGATTTTGGACTTTAATATCTTTGGAGAGAAATGAACTTCTGTTCTGTATACACCCTGCAGCCTATTTTAATTTGATATAACATAATGTCAGACTGAGGATTTCTTTATAAGGTCTGCTGCAGATTTCTTAATATGATCTCATTTTCTCTGTTTTCACAGACTTTTTCTCCACACATACTACTTCCTTCTGATTATGTTTTGATCATTATGTCAGAGGCTCACATTCTCTTTGTGCTTTTCTCTTTAATTATTATCTAGCTGGATCCTGGCTGCTCCAAATTTCTTAAGGCTAGTTCAACAAACTTTTTGTCATTATTGTCAGTGATGCACTATGAGCAACTCTTCTGAACAAGTTCCCTGCTGGTACTGTAGGGTGTCCTTCTACCTTCTTTCCTGGGTCTAGATATCGGGGTCAAGTTTCTGGTGTGTAATTAGAACCCATTTCCCAGTGTCTAGAAGATGTTGCATTGAATTGAAAAAAAAAAGAAAAAGAAGAAGGAAGAAGAATTTACCCAAGGATATACTGGTAGAACTCAGGTAAAGATGAATAAGAACAGGAACTATGATGGTTATAGAAAAAGGAGTTGAAAATCGCTTAGTCTGCTATCATAATTACAAGAAGCATGGTGGCAGGAATGGACGGCACAGTGTTGCAGACATAGTTGGGAACTACTTTATCTGCAGGCAGAATAAGAGTGACAGACTGGCCTGGATTAAACCTTTTAAACCTCAGAGCACACCCCCAGGAAAACTTTTCCTCCAATAAGGCCACATCTTCCAATATTTTTGAATCCTATCAAATGATTTCACTACCTGGTAACTAAGTATCCAAATACATGAACCTATGATAAGTATCCTATTCAATTCACCACAGCTGTGAAACCAGAATAGAAAAAAAATGCCACTAGAATATCCTGAGCATCCTAAGGAGACCAAGTACAATTCAACTTCCAGGCCTAAAAAATTTGGCTTGGAATTTCTTCTCCTACATACTTTCTTTTATGATTTCTCTAATCTCCATGTATGCAGTAGGCACATATCCATTTCAAAACATACAGGCCTTCTTTGGTCCAATGCTCTATGGAATATGCATCTTGTTGACTGGAAAAGTACCTGAAATGAACAGCAGGCAACTTCTCTGCTCAATCAAGTTAGTAAATCAGAAGCCACAATATGGAATGTAAGCATCAGGGAGATTACTCTGCTGTTGAAGAGTGAATGGACTAAAGGACAAAGCAATGATTCATGCCCGTTATTCACACATTCAGGTAGCTTGTAAGGACCTCTAAAACAAATCAGCTGTTTAAAAATAACAGTGGACTATTTAAAACACAGCAACTGATTGTAGTAATTGTAGTTACATAATTGGTGTGGAGAATTTCTCTTCATCACATATATCTAAATATAATACAAAATGTAATACATATCTAAATACTTACATATGTACATATGTAACATAAATATGTTTTCTAAATAGGCCCCCTATTTATCAAGAAATAACAAGAAATTAACAACTCTCAATTTATATTGATGTATATATAAATATATATAATTTATCTACCTGTTTCTATCATATTTATCTATGTCTATATCTATGTCATCTATACCTATAAAATATAGATTAGTTTCTACATATTTGTATCTTTCTATAACTTACCTGTAGTTATACTGATGTAGAACAAGGTATAAATAGTATAAATATAGATGATATCATTATAGGAATGGTTATAGATATTTTTATAATTATAGATATAGGTTAACATAGTCTATGATTAACTCCAACTGTATCAGTATTCCTGATTTTAGGTTTATGGGTTTAATTCAATTTCCAATAGTTTTGGTATAAGTTGAAAATCACAGGGATGAATTTGTCTGTTATTTCTAGCTTTTTAGCTAAGGTTTTGAGCTCTCTTTTATAAAATAAGTTGTCATCTGCAAATATGGGTAGCTTGACTTGGTTGGTTCTTATTTGAATAACTTTAGTTAATTTAATACACTGCAGTTGTTATTGTTGCTGCTGCTACCACAGCTTCTGCCCTCAACTTGTTCAGCATTCTCACTCCAACTAAATATTTGCAACTCTCCAGAAATGTTGTTGACTTTCCACATCAGGAGGGTACATGTCTTAGGATTATTATTGCCTGATGAAACTTCATGACAATTCCAGTATCAAGACTGTAAGCAAAGCTCTGAACAAGAAATAATCAAGTGAATATACAGAGCACAGAAAGAAAAAACAAAGCACTCAACACTTGGAAGCTAACCCTCTACTCCATATAGTACTGTGTATATATCATAGCAATGTAAGCTATTATAAAGAAGGTTAAAAACAAAATAAAAAACAGTACCCTACATGTTGGTCTAAGCTTTGATAGATGCACACTTGCACTCACAAGTATATGAACATACATGTTGGAGATATTTATTGGCCCTTTAATTTGGGAATCTTCACTCTCATCTATACCTTTTATCCTTAGTTTTGTTCTTCTTATTCTGTCCTGGATTTCTGGGTTTTTTGAATTAGGAGCTTCTTGCATTTTGCATTTTCTTTGACAGTAGTGTCAATGTTTTCAATGGTATCTTCTGGACATGAGATTCTCTCTTCTATCTCTTGAAGAGTTAGAAGTTCTTCTAACTTTTGGAGAGTTCTTTATTGTTTCTACTTCCATTTTTAGATCCTGGTTGGTTTTGTTTAATTTCTTCACCTATTTGGTTGTGTTTTCTTGCAATTCTTTAAGGGACTTTTATGTTTCCTTTTTTAAGCACTTCTACCTGTTTACCTGTCTTCTCCTATATTTCTTTGAGTTTCATGTCCTTCTTAGAGTCCTCTATCATCCTCATGAGAAGTGATTTTAAATCTGAATCCTGATTTTCTAGTGTGATGGAGTGTCCAGGACTTGATTTTTTTAAGAGAACTGAGTTCTTAGGATGCCAGGTAACTTTGGTTGCTTTTTCTTACATTCTTGTGCTTGCCATTCACTCTCTGGCTTTCTCTAGTGCTACCTGCACTCACTGTCTCTGACTGGAGGCTATCTTTCCAGGTATCTTGCTTGTGTCAGAACTCCTCAGAGTCTGGATGTCTCTGTGACCCTGTGATCCTGAGCTCCTGGGTGGAAGAGCTCCCCAAACTCAGGCTTTCTCTCAGATCCTGAAATTCTGCTGCTCTGAATGCACTGGTTCCTCTGCTGCTTCAGTTGCAGTGATTCCTCTGCTGCTCTGAGTGCAGTGGTTCCTCAGCTGCTCTGAGCACAATGGTTCCACCACTGCTCTGTTGCTCTAGAAACGTTCAGGATAAGGTGCCTTAAAGGGAGCAGACCTGTTAGTTCTAATCATAACTTTAATAGAAAACAAATCGTTCTTCCCTACCTGATACTCTCTGAGATGATGACAATTCATTCAGGATGATGGAGCCTCATGATTTTTATCTGTATATCATTCTCTTTCTCTCTGTCTCTAAATTTCATTTTATCTGTTTCTTAAGTCTCTTTCTTTGCTTTTTCTTTATTTCTCTTTTGTTTTCTCTTCTGTTTTTATTGGTATATATTTATGTACATGTATTTTGAAAGCTAGTAGGAGCCAGAGGACCACTTAAAAGAACTACATTTTTGTTTTTCCCATTGTAGGTCTCCAGTAAAAAACTTAGGTTCATAACCTAGGTTATAGACACTTTTGTTCTAAAGCCATCTCTTCAGTAAAACCTTCCTGTTATATATATATATATATATATATATATATATATATATATATATATAT
>NW_021604831.1:441805-457543 GCF_004785775.1 Grammomys surdaster
TATATATATATATATATATATATATATATATATATATATATATATATATATTCACATTTCACCACCTTAATATCTCCATTCTGTGGGTCAAGTCTCTATCCCATTATCCA
This sequence comes from Grammomys surdaster, assembly GCF_004785775.1. Lineage (NCBI taxonomy): Eukaryota > Metazoa > Chordata > Mammalia > Rodentia > Muridae > Grammomys > Grammomys surdaster. The sequence continues at coordinate 441,916 of NW_021604831.1, forward strand.
AATGGAATGCCTCACCTCCATATCACAACACGTGAACTGTAATTAATTACGTTTTCAACATATTCCATATATACAGTGTTATACATGAGCACCCTATATCCATAATTACAACAATAATTTAAAATATAATAAGCAATTTCAGCAAAGAAGAGTTAGTTTTGGCTCACAGTTTAAGGGCATTAATTTATCATATTGGGAAAGATGCACCACTACCTACAACTTTGAAAGTGGAACAAGAGAATGAAGTCTTCTTCAGTCAGAAAACTTCAGCAGGAAGTAGATCTGTATATAAAGCCTCTAGACTCTACCCACCTAAAGATCTACAATCCTGGAAAATAACACCAAATATCTAAAGACACGATCTTGTAGGAGATGATTCACGTTCAAGCCACAATATACAGTAAGAGGCTTGAAAGATCATGAACAAAGAGTGCTCTGACATAGGATCTGGCAAGAATTCAGTCTCAGTTCTGTACCACAATAGATTCTGGACCCTCACGTGTATAAAAAAAAGAAAAACACAAGAAATTAAATTGCTACCTTCAGCTCGCATTATTCATATATTAGTTCTTTCAAGTCAGTTTAACCATAGTAACTTATACCTCTCTCTTTTGTTTTAGATCTTAAATAATTTTCTTGGAAATTTTATTTATTTACATTTTAAATGTTATCCCTGTTCCTGCTTTCCTCTCTACAAATCCCCTATCTCATTCTCCCTCTACTTGCTTCTATGAGGTTGCAATCTCATCCACCCAACCACTTGTTCCTCACCACCCTGGCATTCCCCTACACTGGGACATTGAGCCTTCACAGGACCAAGGTCCTCTCCTCTCATTGATTCCACTTAAGACCACCTTCTGCTACATATGCAGCTGGAGCCATTAATTACTCTTTTATTGGAGGTTTTTTCCCTGGGAGCTCTGAAGTTCTGGTTGATTCATATTGCTCTTCTTCCTATGTGGTTGAAAACTCCTTTACCTCCTTCAGCCCTTTTTTTACTCTTCCTTTGGGGACTCCATTCTCAGACAATTGGCTGGCTCTGTGTGTTTGAGTCCGTATTTGTCAGGCTCTAGCAGAGCATGTCAGTAAACAGCTACATCAGGCTCCTCTCAGCAAGCATGTCTTTGTATCTGCAATAGTGTCTGGGTTTGGTGTCTTTAATCCTCTCTTAACAGTCTCAGAATGACCATTAATATATAATATATGAGGTCAGCAAGATGCTCAAAGTGTCACTATGTCTGATTACTTGACCAGGCTGTATATGATATGATAAATCCAACTCTCCCAAGTTGCCGTCTGACCCCTATACATGCTTGGCCATGACACTGCACAGTCATGGAAGAGTAGTGACAATTAAGCACATATGTGTGTGCACACACATACACAAACACAGTCACACAAATGCACATGACAAAATAACTAAGGTAAAATTTAAAATATATTCATCTTAAGAAGTAACAGAGTGTAAATTTGTGTGACATGGACTACAATGCTCATACTCTGCAAAGTACTGTACATAGTATAAAAATGTGGGTATTTTTATGCCTATAAGATTTTCTTTAGGTATTTCTCAATATCTCTCGATTTTTATGTTAATTCCAAACTGGGCAATACATCTACAGAGAAACAGAACAAATTTTCATCCTTGTATCTACCTAAGCTCTGAATCTACTGCCTTGTAATGGTCTGTATTCAACACACACTTTTTGCTTCATTGACTGAGTGTCCCTGGGGAAATCAGTTCAAATTAATTCACCTTCATGTCAACCTTGTTTCCCTGATGTTCCCTTTTTCTGTTCAACCTCACTGTTTCCAATTTCCAGGGTTCAGCCCATGTTTTTTCCTTTCTCTTCTCTTTGTTTTCCATCTTATACCTTAAATGACACTTTTTTTTCTAAGTTTACATTTCTGACTGATTTTATCCCAGCATCTGTAGCGTTTTCTAACAATCATTACAAACTTGATAAAGCAGCACATGATTTTCTTATTAGAGAAGAGTCTAAAAAAGCTTAGGTTGGCCTTAAAAGTACCTAAGGCAGTCTTGGTTGGTAATGACCTTCTGATCCCTATGCATCCAATCTACTGAATGTTATCATAATGACATGTTTCACCTTTTTTGGTTTTGCAAGGTACTGGGACTGAACTAGGACTTTGCACATACTAGGCAAAAATCTTGTTATTGGAACTTCTATTTTTGATCTTTCCAGAATTCATTTTATTCTTCCTGCTCCTCCATTTCGTGTGTGTGTGTGTGTGTGTGTGTGTGTGCTTGTGTAGTTCTTGTCTGGGTTTAGGTGTGTTTGCCTGTAAAAGTACATCTGAATTCTTGAAGTTAAAGTTGGAATGTCTTTCTCAAACATTTTCTATCTTCTCTATTTTTTAACCTCATTTATCTATTTTTGTATGTATTGTAACATGCATGTGACATAATATGTTGGTGAAAGACAGAGAGAAATTGAGGATGTTGGCTCTCATCTTCTGACATGCACATTCCATGCAAAAACTTATGCTAGCAGGCTTGAGTACAGAGCCATCTCACTGCCAACTGCCTCATATTACTGGGGTAATGTCGCTCAAGGCACCTATAGCTCACACTTTTTTTGAGACTAGGACGTCATAGAGTTTCAGGAAACAGTCTACTCATTATGTTCCTATACCCAGTCCTGTGTTTACAGAAGCAAACCTGCAATTCCTATGTTTTATGGGGTGATGAAAATCTGACACAGGCCTTCTCACTTGGGCTCAAAACACTTCCATTGAGCAATCACATCAGCCCTTTTTAAAATTTAATTCACCACTTTTCTACTTATTAAAGCCAAACCTCTTGATTTTCTTTTAAATTGAGAATCTCTAAAATATTAGTTTTCTTAATTTAGTCCTTCTAAAAAACCCTTAGTCCCCTATCTGTTATCCAGGAATGGCTAAATTACTGTACCAACTATTTTTTTTATAAGAAAATTCACCTTCCGTCTACCACTAGTTCAAACTGCAATGTTGAAAAATCAAAGAGGCCTTTATATTTAATGGTTTGCGACCACTTATTATTGATAATTGGGGTCTCAGACACCACAGTCAGGCTACATCTTTAGAGAAATTCATTGTCCCAATTTTAGGGGAAACCACATGGAGGGAGGGTTGCATGGTTGCTACATGCATACTGGGGCTTGTTTCAGTCCCTGTACATTCTTTGGTTGCTGGCTTGACTCTGCAAACTCCCAGGAGTCCATGTTAGTTGACCCTCTGTGTCCCTCTGTCATGTTCATATTTCATTAAGGGCCTTCAATCCTTCCCCCAATTCTTCCATAAGAGTCACAAACCATCATCTAAAATTTGACTGTGTATAGCTGCATATGTTTCAGTCAGGTCCATGCTAGAGCCTCTCAGAGGAGAATTATACTAGGCTCTAGTCTACACGATTAACAGAGTATTTGGTAATTTCAAGGATTGCTTGCTTGCTAATTGGATGGATTTCTTGTTGGTCATTACCTGTAAGATAAAAATAATTATAAAAACCCTGTAAAAATAATGGCATTATTAATTTCTTGAAAAATGGATGTGGTTTATAAGCCTAGTGAAAAGAAAAAGCAGAAACATAAGATACTCAGACAAAATCTTAATCAAATATAAATTACATTTTTTCTATTAAAAAAGAAAAATGAAGATCATCGGGTTGGGGTAATAATAAATGAGATGGGCATAAACATTCCAAAATTCATGAAAGGTGTTCAAGTCTCTTTATAGTTAGAGGAATATGAATATTCAGTAACACATTCATGTACAAGTGGGAGACTCGTCCATTCAAATAACATATATTCATTTGTCTCTGCCTCCAAACAGTCAAAGTTAAGAGAATGTGTCAACATATGCAGAATCAGTGGTGAGTATTTAATAGAGGCTACTGCATACAATGATAATATTGTTTCTATCTTAGAATGTCTCCATAACAAACACATCTATTTTAAGAAATAGTAACCTTCAAACTTCCTTGAGTTGCATACTTATTATTCAAGTATGCCCATCTGCCTTAACTGTGCCATGAGTCTTAATAATCAGAGGAACAGATTTTTTTTTTTTACTATAAAAAGGGTAAATAAAATATAGAGATTACTAAATAAAAAGTACACCATAAAATTTGAAAATCTCTTTGTAGACTAGTACTACATCTTGCATTTCTGAAACTTTTCCCATCTGGGTCATATAGCCATAAAATGTGAAAATCATACAAGAACTAAATAACCAATAGAGAAAAAAGAAACAAATGAAAATTTCCAACAAAACCTTGAGGCACAATATGAGTTCATGTTAGTATTTCTTTTAGGGACTGGTGTGAGTCCATTAGGGTGAGTTTTGTAGCAGAATAAAACTTGTCTGCTTCCATTGTCAAGTATATTCTTTGTAAAAACTAAATTATATTGTTTGGTAAGGATGACTTTAATATAACTGTAATTTCAGCCTCTTATCAGCCAAAAGTGCAAACATGGAAGACATTATTGGATAATAAATTTCAACTGCCTTCAGTGACAGGTGAAAGCACTAAAAATGGTGACGAGTAGAATAGATATTTTGATCATGATTCAAAGAAGCAATGTCATGTTTAAAAGGACCTGGTTAGATAATATGATCCTGGGTCTTTCTTAAAAACCACAAACTCATGGTATTTTAGATTGAGACATGGATTCTAGATGAAATATCTCTGCAGAGACAGTGGTGAAGCAGGCATTTATTGCCTCATTTGTTCATGGCCCCAGGCAAGTCTCTTGCTTCCCCCAGTATGAGTAATCCCTTCAGCTGTGGATACTTCAAAGATTCTGGCCATTATTGAAAAGAGATGTGACAATTCTGTTTTGATAAAACACCTCAGATAAATGTATGGACAAGAAAAATGCAAATCTTTTGTTTCTTCTGTCTGTAGAAGCTTATAACTTCTTCATATCTCTTCTGGCACAAGGCATGGGTTGTGGCCTATATTGATTCCTGTTTCCTACTCTTCAGTTTTACTAGAAACAGGAAGGATCTGCTGCCTCTACATGAAGATGGTTTCTGGATGTTGAAATTTTAATGAATACTTTACTGAGGCATTCCCTATTGAATGAGAAAGGAAGGATGGCTTCTTCTCAGGTAAATGTATGCATGATTATGGGACAAGTTGACTGTTCTTAGATGAATATTTCATTTTCAGAACTTTCAAGCCCTCCCTATTCTGATTCAAATGTATGTAACTATTTTTTCATATGGTTCTCAGTATTACCTTTTTAAAAGTTACATCATTGGTGAACTGAAAAACAGATGTTCCCTTTTACCAGTCTCCTTCCATTTTTCAATATAACTTGTATAAATGATTAAATAATTTGAAAATACTTAAAGTTTTCTGATTGTTAACATGTATGTATATGAGATTATAGATGAATGTATATACTTGATTTCTACTTTGAGTCATGTGGGTCATTGTTTGTGAAAAAATGCCCATGTTTCATGAATCATTTGTCTTGGTGTCTATTGCAATAGTTCTCAGCCTTCCTACAGCTGCACCCATTTAATAGATTTCTTTATGTTGTGCTGATGCATTTATGATTTTTAAATTAATTTTTATTAGATATTATATTTACATTTCAGATGTTATCACCTTTCACCATTTCTCCTCCACTCAGAAACTTCCTATCCCATCCCCCCAACTCAGGCTTCTATGAGGATGTGCTCCTATCTATCCACTGCCTCCCACCTCCCCACCATCGAGTTCCCCAACACTGGATCATCCTGCCTTCATGGGACCAAGGACTTCCTTTGCCACCCATACCCTACAAGGGTATCCTCCCCTACATATACAGCTGGAGCCATGGGTCCCTCCCTATGTGCTCTCAGGCTAGTAGTTTAGACTCTGGGAGCTCTGATTGGTTGGTATTGTTGCTTGCACCATGGGGCCTCAAACATTCTCAGCTTCTTCCATCTTTAAATTCTCCACTGGGAACCCCATGATAAGTTCAATGACTAGCTGTGTGCATCTGCCTCTGTATAAGTCAGGCTCTGGCATACCTCTAAGGAGACAGCTATATCAGGCTCCTGTAAACATGCACTTCCTGACACTCACATCAGCTTCTGCCTTCGGTTACTGCACAAGCAATGTATACCCAGGTGGAGTACTCTCTAAACATCCCCTCCTTCAGTTTCTGTCCTACACTTTGTCTCCATATTTGCTCCCATTAGTATCTTGTTACTCCTGAAAAGAACAGAACCAACCACACTTTGCTCTTCCTTCTTAATAAGTTTTATGTGGTCTGTGAGTTGTATCTTGGGGATTTCAAGCCGTTGCACTAATATTCACTTGTCAGTGTGTGCATACCATGTGTTTTCTTTTGTTATTGGGTTACCTCACTCAGGATATTTTCTAATTCTATCTATTTGCCTAAGAATTATGATTTTAGATTTAGTGATATTACAGAAGTGTACTATTGGTACTGCTATGAATCTTGTTGTTAATATCTCTGTTTCCTGGTGGCTTCAGTCACCACAATTAGATCATTTAGGTGATCATGACATATTCTCCCTAAAAAGGTCACCATAATCAGCATCTATTTTGCTTGCCTTTTGAAACTATTCAGAGAAGTGACAACTTTCTTTATCTGAGACATAATTTATCAAATATGTGTTTTCGTTATTGGTACCAAAGATTGTACATTTAAGTAAGATTTCTTTGTCCAATTGACTCAAGGGGATACTGTTAATTTTAATTTCAGGATCTACTGACTTTCATAGATGTGGCTATAGAATTCTCTAAGGAGGAATGGCAATGCATGAATTCTGCTCAGAGGGCATTGTACAGAGATGCTATGTTGGAGAATTACAATAACTTGATATCTGTGGGTAAGAACATTTTTATTCCATAAATTCTACTTCAGCATAGGCATATCTATAACTCTTATGACTATTTTGTTCTACTATCCATTAATTGGTCTATCTCTTCTATTTTTTATAGGTATTGATTACTCTCTGATTTATACATTATATGGTGTTTACCTTTCACTTTTATTTGTATTTAATGTGCTGATCAATAAATCTTATACCTTTTTAAAAAGGTACTCTATTGCTTTTATAAGTGAATGTACTTTGACTCCAGCAGTTTTCTTTTTCAGATATGCTAATTTTACAATGAAATTCACAATTTTAGAAAGGATTCAGTATGAAGACTCTAAAACACGTTGGAAAGAAGTGACTATAAAAAGACATTCATTTTTCTTTTATTCTTTCCATCTCACCTACATGTCACAATCCTGTGCTAGTATATAGCTACATTCAATCGTATATTTTTGTGCTCACTTTAATGTACAGGTGTTGCTGTTTCAGAGCCAGATGTAATCTTCTGTCTTGAATAAAACAAAGAACCATGGAATTTTGGTATAGAGGATACAGAATGCAGAGAACCAGGTAATCTGAAGTGAAATAATATGTTATGTGATGATTGTAAACCCAGGAGAAATTTAGACCTGACATATGCCTAGAGAAGCTCTACAATAGAAATCATTCCTAAGTGATTATTTCAGAATAATGAACCAAAGAAAGTGTGTAAACACAAATGCTATATGATTTTTGTGAATGACTAGTAATGACCCTTTATGTTTGAGTGAGTTGTTAATTTATTCCCCTTTTAATAGTTTTATAGAGTATATTTTGTTCATATTTTTCTCTCTTTCAACTTCTTGCTCTCCATCTCTACTGTCCACACAAACTTAATATCATGATTTCTCTGATCATTCTATTTTTGACTGTATCTCTGTCTTTGTTACTCACTCTCTCTCTTTCTCTTTTCCTCAGAAGAAAAAAAAAAGAAACATTAGAAACCAAAAGTGTATATCAACCTGGAGTCTGATTTGTTCTGACATCTTTCATGAACAGAAGGCATGCTCATTCATAGTATAAATCTTATTTGCTCTCTCTAAGTGATTATGTAGTTTAGAGATTTTCTTACCTCGGATGACACATTATACTCCATGCCTACACTTCATAAAACTTGGGTTTTGTCTCCCTTTTCCTGGTCTTCTGATCGCTGTCATGTTCTCAATGAGTCTACATGGGCATTGCTCTTGCTGTGTCTAAAAGCATGCAATTTATTTAGCGTCATTCAGCAAATCTGGCCTTTAAAATCTTTCTGTCTCATCTTCTGCATAGGTCCCTGAGCATTGGTAGAAGGGTGTGATGAGGAAAATTTACATAAGACTAATAACTCCAAAGTCTCTCAGTTACTGTACATTGTTGATCTGCATATTAAGCTTCTCCATTGAAGTCTTAGTGATACATAGATGTAATGGAAAAGAAGTATAACTTTAGGAGTCATATTATTGCTATATTTATTTGTAGTAACAATAAGAGCTTGTTTATGATTTTGAGGATTGCTCTTTCTGTCTCTGTGAAGTATGGAGTTGAAATATTGATGAAGATTGCATTGAACCTATACATTATTTTTGGTAATATGGCCATTGTTACTATGTTAATGCTCCTAATCCATGAGCATCTTCAGATACTTGAAGTTATTCCCAGACAAATCTTTCACTTGCTTGGTTTTGTTGAAATCAAGAAAGTTTATATTATTCCTGACTCTTATGAAGTGTGTCCATTCCCTAATTTCTTTTTCAGCCCATTTATCCTTTAGGTAAATTAAGTCTAGTGATTTGTTGGAGTTAATTTTATATTTGCCAAATCTATTTATCACATGTAGGAATACTCATGTTGAACATTTGGGGGCATTTATGTGTACTATGTAAAAACTCAGGATAGGAATAACAGTTTTCAACAGTTAACATAACTTTTGGGAGAATCACTTTCCCGGAGTGAGAGCTGTAGTTCAGAGCAATAGTTATAAATACCACATGGTGATTGTACAATCAAAAAGATCAATGGAAGAGAAATGAAGACCCAGAAATGAACACACACACTTAAGTTAACTTCATCTTTGACAAAGAAAGCAAAATTATTCAATGGCAAAAAGAAAGCATGTTAAACACATGGTGCTGTTTCAACTGACAATTTGCATGTAAAAGAATGCAAATTGATCCATTCTTATCTAAACTAAACTGCTGTATACTGGTCCCTAACTAGCTACTTAATCTCCATAGATATTGTAAGTGCAAAGCTCATACCTGAATCTTAAAAGATAAGTAAGCACTTTCAAGAGAATTTGCATTGTCTGTTTTATTGCAATTCCATATTCACGTTCATTATTTTCAGCTCCATAAATTTTTTGTAATTTTTCATTAAACATAAAATAATGTGTGTGCAACTTATAAATATTAAATACAAATGTACTAGATTGCTTTTAGCAACAACATTCCTCTAATATAAGAGATTGTTTACTCAGTGACTCACAAATAAATAAAGCTCATTCCTGTATGGACTCAGGGCATAGGTTTATTAGACAAACCATTTAGAAGTAATGACAAGTCTCTTCAATTATTTCTTCCATCTAGAAACACAGGATACTTTTTACAATGTCTTTTTTTGTTTTAAGATCCCACCGTGAACTTAATTTTTATTGGATATTTTATTTATATTTCAGATTTTTTCTGCTTTCCCCATTTCCCCTCCCACCCAGAAACCCACAATTACATATGCCCAAATATCAAGTAAAAAATAAATTTCAAATAACAAAAGATCTAAAAGCTTCATATAGGAATAATGACCAATGTTATCACATATTAGTGTGAAATATATTCTATAGATATATTACATATCTTATTATACATTTACTAAGTGCTGTATTTCATCATCTAAATTTAATAACTGCATCAAAGCAAAATAACACCATCAATTTAATAATGAAAAAGAACGTGCTATGAGTTTTGTTTCAGAATATTTTAGCAAAGATATGTGTATCCTATATTAAAATGAGGCAAACCTTTATATCCCTTCCAAAAAATATTTCCAAATAATCAAAAATATTTCAAAAGAAGGAATTCAAAATCACTTGCAAAACATGATGTACTATGATTAAGTTTTTTCATTCTGGAGATTCAGAGATAGTTCCCATATGTTAATTAATAAATGTATTGAATTAAGAAAAAAATGCAAGAAAGAAATTTCATTATGATCTCACAGATTCTGAAAATGACTTACTAAATACAGAATCATTGCATTATAGTTTGTCTGACTAGGGATAGTAAAGGTGATTTCTAATATGTCTAAGGCAATAGTTTTCTGCATGGAGAAAAGGTCAAAGCCATTCAATTAAAATCAGGAACAATAGAAGGATATGCATTTTACACATAGATATTCAATATATGTCTTCAAATTTTATAAAAACATAAACCATTGTAATGAATTTATAGGATACATATAGAAAAGGTGTCAAATTATCATTATATTTGATAACTATTTTATAAATAAAATTTGACAGATTATTACTTGTACTTTATACTCAACTTTTATGTAGGTCTACGGTTCCTTTTAACAGCAATGTCATCCCTAGTGTCATTGAAACTTACACATACATATGTATATTTGTCATATGGATGCCTTATAAGGTATGTAAAATTTCTACATATTTAATGTATATCATATGTAAATTAATATAAACATGTATTTTGTATAATTTTAAGTAAATATAGAATAATATTTCCAAGTGGCTTGACTAAAAATACCTTTTTCAATATGAGTCAAATATCTTACTTCATCAGTATAGATTTTTTGCCCCCTACCAGTTTATAAAATCTTCTCCATGTCCTAGTTCACATTATCTTTATTTTTTCTATCCCTATCCAACTAATCATACTCTGCTAATGTGGATTAGAAAAATGAGAATTCTTTTCCCACAAGACATGATTAGCCATATAGGTTTTCAAATACATGTTGTTCATCACTGAAAAAATGTATAATCACAAATAGTAAAAGGCAACTGACAGTGATGTTTTAAAGAAGTTGTAAATACTAATAGCTAAAAATACACAAACACACAGACAAGTACACTCACTCACTCACACACAGATAAGTATACACATATATGTATTATCTAAAGAAGACAAACAAACCTTCTTTTTGAAGACAAACCTTCAGACTAAGGTTTTGGTTATTCTTTCTTGACCATAAGTGTTATTTAGATTCTTTGGGTATAAAGATTCTAGTGTGGATATCCTGTACTTTATGGCAAATGTCCATTTATAAGTGAGTACATACCTTGAGTATTCCTTTGGGACTGCATTATCTCACTAAGAAATATATGTATAGTTCTATCCATCTACCTTCAAAATTCATAATATCCTTGTTTATAATAGCTGATTAGTATTCCATGTGTAAATGAACTACATTTTCTATATCTATTCTTTTGTTTAGGGACATCAGACACATTTGGAATTTTTGAATATTATGAATAAAGCTTCTATGAACATAGTGGAGTACATGTGTTTGTGGGATGGTAGAACATTATTGGCTATATTCCCATAGGGGTATACCTGGGTTGTCAGGTAGAACTATTCCCAATACTCTCAGAAACTTCCAGTTGACATTCTAGAATGGTATTACAATACCAAGGACTACCCTTGGCTTGAAGAAGAGTTCTGAGAGAAGGGTTGTCTGGAATTGGCGAAAAAAAAAAATAACCAGAAGACAAATTCTGGGTAAAAACTGACAACTTCTACTTGGTAATTCTTTTCCCGTCTGCTTCTCTCTATGTTCTGCTTTCTGTCTGAGGATCTTTCTGGTAATATTCTGCTTGCTAGCCATTCTAAGGGGTCTACCTTTCCATGTTCTGCTTGCTTGTGTGTGTGTGCGTGCGTGTCTGTGTGTGTGTGTGCCTGTCTTTGTTTTCCAATCAGTTCTCTTTTTATGTCCAACAAAGTTCTCTGCTAGCTAATCTCCTGTACAACACAGGTCTAGTCTTTGCATACCAATCTAGTCATTTGCTCAATGTATTCACTTTATCTGTAAGTCAGTATCCCATTATCCAGCACTTTGATTCTTAGAAGACACTAAAAATATTTTTTTTGTAAGAGTGCAAATGCATTCAAATATAGGCCAGCCTTTGTTAAGTTCAGAAGATATGCTAGTTGGCTGGGGCACTGCCCTGAAATTTCCATTTTCATAAAGCCTGTTCCTAATCTTGGTCTGTCCTAGGTTGATCCTGAATCCAAGAATTAATATTTCTTTATAATGACCAAGAAAACAAAACAAAACAAAAACCACACCTTAGTTGTATAGGATACACTATGGCCACCACTCTCTAAAGCTTTTAATCTCCTTCCTCAGAATTTGTCTAACATGTTGACTCACAAGGAACCTACTTTTATTCCTTTAGATTAACGAAGTCCTCCATATAATTGATATTGCATTTGTACATTTTGCATTGAATGGAAAATATACATTTTCAAACTTACATATTTAGAACTCTTTTTTATAGCCTTAAGTGCTGTCCGGAAGGTCTCAGAGTGTACCAATTTTATAAGATATTGTCATACCTACAACTCCTAGACTTGAGCTGTTTTCATTTATCAGGTAGGTTTTGTTTTGTTTTTTTGTTTGTTTGTTTGTTTTTGTTGTTGTTGGATGAAGACGTTCTTTATTGACTTCTGTGTCAATGAAATCCAATGGGTCCTTTTGTGTCCTGGGTGTTGTAAGTAGATGTGGGGTTAGTATCTGGATTTCTACTTTGGCTTCCAGAGTCATCATATTATTTTTATCCTCATGCTCTGAAGTCCCATTGTTAACCCAGCTAGAATAGGTATTTAAAAACCCAAGTGGCATTCCATCATCTCAGTCTTTCCTGTGGCTTCTAATTGCTCCGAGAGTCAAGTTATCAGATAGTTTTTAACCTCAAACGTTATGACATTCCCTGAAAGAAAATTGTCCTCCACTGCTAGTAGGTTCAGAAAATATGAACATAATTATACAAATAATATCTACACCTGAGGAACACATTGCTACTACTAGGGGTTCACACATGTGCATGGTCCCAACTGCAGATACCATGGCACTCTGTCTAAAACAAGGTCACGCTGGGCTCAACAGTTCAAGTTTCTACATCCAACCACAATGGAAAAGTGTTTTCCACTCCCAACATCCTTGATAGTAAGTGCTCTTTCTTGAGTTATTGGTCATAACCATTCTGATGTGTATAAGGTAGAATCTCAGAGTGGTTTTGATTTGCATTACTCTGATGACAATAGATAATTGTCATTTCTTTAATTCTCTGTCAGCCAATAGAGATTATTCTATTAAGATTTATTTGTTTAACACTTTAGCCCAATTTACATTGGATTGTTTAGATTGTTGATACCTAATTTCTTGAGTTTACTATATTTTTGGATAGGGGTCATCTGTCAGATGTAGAGATAATCTTCCTAGTCTATAGGATACCACTTCATTCTATGGATGATATTACTTTTACTTGATGTCACTTTTTTAGTATTAGGAGATCCCATTTATAACTTTTTTAGAGTTTAGGCAATTGCTGTTTTATTCAATATGTTGTCTCCTGTACCATTGCATTAAAGCATATTCCCCACTGTGATGGTTTGTATTTGCTTGGGTTAAGGAGTAGCTCAATTTGAAGGGAAGTTTTAGCTATAATTGAGCATGTGTTTCACTGTGGTCATTGGCCTCTTTGTATATGTACATGTATATGTATATGTATTTTTATTGGATATTTTATTTACATTTCAGAAATTATCACCTTACCTCAAAGCCCCCTCACCCAGGAACCCCCATTGCATCCCTCCTACTGCTGTTTTTATGAGGATGTGCCCCCATCTACGCCCATACTCCCACCTCCCCACCCTCAAATTCCCCTACACAATGGAGTCTAGCCTTCATGGAGCCAAGGAACTCCTCACCCACCTACTGCTAACAAGGCCATCCTCCCCTACATATACAGCTGGATCCATGGATCCATTTCTATGTGCTCTGAGGCTGGTGGTTTAGACCCCGGGGAGCTCTGGTTGGTTGGTATTGTTTCACTCCTCATAGGGCCACAAACCTTTTCAGCTCATTCAGTATTCTCTCTAACTCCTCCATTGGGAACCACTTGATCAATTCAATGGTTAACTGTGAGCATCTGCCTCTAAATATGTCAGACTCTGGACCACCTCTAAGGAGACAGCTATATCAGGCTCCTGTCAGCATGCACTTACAGACATCCATATCAGCACCTACCTTTGGTGACTGCACATGGGATGGATACCCAGGTGGAATGGTCTCCAGAGGGCCCCTCCTTCAGTTTCTGTCCCACTGTTTGTTGCCATATTTGCTCCCTTGAGTATTTTGTTATTCCTTATAAGAAGGACTGAAGCACCCACACTTGGTCTTCCTTCTTCATGAGTTTCATGTGGTCTGTGAGTTGAATCTTTGGTATTTCAAGCTTCTGGGCTAATATCAAATATATACATAGAACTCAAGAAATTAGACTCCAGAAAGTCAAATAACCCTATTTAAAAATAGGGTACAGAGCTAAACAAAGAATTCTCAACTGGAACCTTGAATGTCCAAGAAGCACCTAAAGAAATGGTCAACATCCTTAGTCATCAAGGAAATGCCAGTCAAAACAACACTGAGATTCCACCTCACATCAACCCTAATGGCTAAGATCAAAAACTCAGGGAGTAGTAGATGCTGGTGAGGATAAAGAAAGAGGAACCCTCCTCCGTTGTTGGTGGGATTGCAAGCTGGTTCAACAACTCTGGAAATTAGTCTGGCGGTTCCTCAGCAAACAGAACATAGCATTATCTAAGGACCCAGATATACCACTCCTGGGTATATACCCAGAATATTCTCCAACATATATCAAAGAAATACACTCCACTATGTTCATAGCAACCTTATTTGTAATAGCCAGAAGTTGAAAAGAACCTAGATGTCCTTCAACAGAGGAATGGATACAGAAAATGTGGTTCATTTACACAATGGAGAACAACTCAGCTATAAAATCGAGTGACTTCATGAAATTCACAAGTAAATGGATGGAACTAGAAAATATCAACTTGAGTGAGGTAACCCAATCTCAATAAACACACATGGTATTCACTCACTGATTACTGGTTATTAAGCCCAGAATGTTCAAATACCTAAGACATTGGCTTTAATACCCTAGTCCTAGCAGCCAGGAAGTCAGTTGTCTCTTATTTGTCTGCAGATGAAGATGTAGAACTCTCAGCTCCTGCTGTATGTTGCCTTCCTGGATGTTGCCATAATCTAGCCTTGATGGCAAAGAATTGAATCACTGTACATGATTTTCTATTGTATGTTCTCAGCTTGAAATTTTCTTTTCCATCTCTTGTGTTGATGATGCTTGTATCTAGAACTCAACACTTTTCTAGGTTTTCTGTCTCAATGTTGACACAGTTTCTGGACACACATATGTGTGTGTGTGTGTGTGTCTTGATATATTAATTTTTTCAGACAGCATCTAATGCAGCCTCACCTGGCCTTGAAAGTACCTAATATAGTCACAGTTGTCACTGAACTTCTGATCCACATGCAGTAAATCTTCTGAGTGTTGACAAAGTGCCCTTTGTAATCTTCTTTTGTTTTACTAGGTGCTCAGACTGAACTAGAACTTTTCACACATTACCCAAGCACCCTGTCATACGAACTTCTATTCTTGCTCATTAAAGAATTCATTTCCCTCTTCCTGCTCCTCCTCGTACTTTGTGTGTGT
>NW_021604832.1:0-5389 GCF_004785775.1 Grammomys surdaster
TAGGAGATGAGATGCGAGTGCTGCCCTTTTGGTTTGTTTTCTTGTTCTCTCAGCCTCCCAGTGACTCTACAAAGAAGATTTTATTTTGTTTACTGTCAGTAAATGACCTTTTCAGCCCTGCAATTGTGCAAGACTTGACCCCATCCTCTGGAAGACAACAAACTCAATGCAAACACAAATCTCCTTCACAGGTGCTTTCCTCTCCATCCCACTAAGGTTTTCAGGGTCCGCACAGACCAGGACTCCAACGCCATTCAGTCTCAGCTTGTCTTTTCCATCTCGTTGTCTTTTCCCACGCTTACCTTGGTGACCAAGGTCCAAGAGTACACTTGACTAACAGGGAAAACACAGGACGACCTCAGGTAACTCAGGTGCACACCCCGAGTATTAGGTGAGTCCTACAATCCTGGGAAAGTCCATAGGTTGTCCCCCTGTCAGCTTGTCCACCCTTGTAGGGGCCACAACTGGAGCCAGGTCAATGAAAGAGCCAGAAGCCCAGAGGCTTCCTAGATCAGCAGCTTTGCCTCTGAGCTCAGTGGGCCACTTCTTCACAGCAGGGGTTTCTGTGGGGCTGCTCTTCACCCAGAGACCAGCCCCAATGGTCAGTGTCCATACCAGGGATTCTCAGGGCACTACCAACTGAGACTTTCTCACAGAGCCAACTTCTTCTTGGCTGTCAGCTGGCCAGGGTTAAAATCCGACGGTTATTTCAAGCTGCATATTTGATTTTGTTTTTAGGAACTTTCCTTTTGTCCACGGGATCAGATTCTTCCCGGCAGGCTGCAGTTGGATTTTATTCTGAGCCATGGTGTGATCCTAACCGCTGACAGAGATGCCTGGCGCCCAGGAGGGAGTATGAGGAGAGGAGATGCAGACCCTGCGGTTTGGGTTTCTTTCATGTCCTCTCTGCTCTTAGTCCTTTCTAAACGCTGAAAATCCTTCTGATTTCTTTCCATTACTAAATGCACGGCGAAGCTGTCCTTCATAAGTACAGGCTTTTGGCCCTGCAAGTGGACCAAGCATGTGCCCCACCCATTGCCGCCCACATTTGGACGCCTACAAAATTGGTATCTGTGGGAATCTCGGTTGAAGCTGTGTTCCTTTCATTGTGAAGATTTTTCACCCAGGACAGCATGGTCCAGGACTCTAAAGCTCTGCTCTCTGAGCTGTCTTTCTCTGGCGCTATGTCATTTGTACAGTAGCTCCTGGCTTGCAGTTGTCCAGTGTGTAAGAGGCCAGAAGAGGCTAACTGGCGGGTTCTCACTCACACATGCAGGGATTTGGGAATGCTTTGTGATCCTGGTCAAGTCTGTAGTTAGTTGGCATCTCGCTTGTCCACACTGGTAGTTGCCACAAAGGGAGCCTGGGCAATGAATGATTCTAGCCAGAAGCACAAAGGGTTCTCAGCTCTGAGCTCCAAGCTGGAGACTTCTTCACAATAGAGGATGCTCAGGAGCCAGCACTGTGCTTTTCCCCAATTCCCCATCGCCAGGGACTTGCTGACTTTCCCTATTCCTGAGTGCATGCACCTTGTTGCCCAGCCAATTTCCTCTAGGCTGCCAACAAGCCTGAGCTAAATAAAATCCGAAGGCGAATTCAAACTCCTTACTTCATTTTGTGTCTTGGTGCTTTCATTTTGCCGACCAGATTAGACTCTGCCAGGCAGGCTGCCATGGGATTCTGTGGGAACCCAGGATCCTGACCGAGTGGGCCTCTTCACTTACCGAATCGACTGGCATCCAGCTGCGAGTATGTAAGAAATGCCATGAAGACGCTGCGCTTTTCTGATTGTTTTCTGGTTCTCTGGGCCTCCTGATGTTTCTAAATGCTGAAAAATCGTCCGATTCTTTCTTATGAATTTTAGATAGCATATTTCGTGTCATCTACCATAAGTACACGCACGCTTTCAACACGGCAAATATGCCAAGACATTTGGCAGAGGTTCCAATGACATTCGATCTCCTTTGCTTTCTTCTTCTCCCTGTTGTTTCCCAGGTCACCTAGCTGGCACAGCTCAGGCATCAGCCAGCAAATCCCAGGATGATGCCTGGATAAGGCTTCTCACCAGCACGACACAGATTTTAGGCAAGACTTGCAACCCTGAGCAAGTCTGTGATTAGTCTGTCTGCACTTGTCCACAATGGTGGGAGCCACAGCTGGGAGCCTGGCTAAAGATGGAATTCCAGCAAGAATCCAAGTTCACAGACACACTGTGCTGCTTCAGACCTGCAGGCAGATGATGTCTACACAGCAGGGGACACTGTTGGGCCACTCTTCCCCCCAGCACCTATTCAGGATGGTTAGTGATCAGCTTTGATATGAGTTCACTGTTGAGTTCATCTTGTCTCTGAGCCAAGTTCCCTTCAGGACTGAGCGGACGATGGACACAATCAGACCAAGATTTCAAAGCGCTTACCGAATTTTGTGCCTTGATGCTTTATTTTTTCTGCCAAAACCAGTCGTCAACTAGCAAGGTTTGAATATTTGTCTAATTTCTTTGGTTCACCAATTTCATTCGGAGGTCTGTCCAGCAAACAGACATTTTTTTAGCTAGAAAAATGTCCTAATTCATCTGACCCCAACCTCCTCCAAGACTACAAAACCCCCAGACCAGTCAGCTGTCCTCCTGAGGCAGGTGCTGCTCTAGGGATAGAGTTGCCTTTCTGGTCCCTACAAGAGAAGCAGGCCTGGGATTTCACCACTGAAGTGCATGAAGTGTCCATCCTCCTCTGTTCTTGAGGTTCTCAGAAGACCATGGTCGTTGACCTCTTCCTTTCTATCCAGTCCTGAGCATGTTCCCATCTGATGATGGCTATGACTACAAAACAAAACAAAACAAAACAAAACAAAACAAAACAAAAACTGCTTACAGTTTGGATCAGTGACTTCGTGGGAATCTACCCCAGGACCAACACTTGCCGAGTCCAGCCAGGCATTCCTGCCTCCTATTAGAATTCCAGAAGGACAATGTAGTAGAAGCAGTCTTAGCAGGGCCATGGCTCAGTATCCAGGCTGATAGAATCCAGAGCTTAACTGCCCTGGATCCAACCAATCATGGTCACTAGGGTGGCTGTCTTTCTCATCTGAAGATACTTAAGCAATATCTTAGCCAAACTCCTTCTCCAAACCAAACTCTAACACTATATTTTTTCAGGTCAAAGATTGACAAGGAAATATAGTCCATATTTGTTTATCATCTATTCTAGCTCCAGGGGATCTAAACAGAAAATGCTTCTACTTGTCGAAATTTATACTTTACAAACTATTACAGTGTCCAGAAGAGCATCAAGGGTGGTACAGACAGAGTGCTGAACTGTGAGTTTCAAGATAATCCCCACTCAACTTTACTACCAAAGTATTTTCAGTTATTTTTGTACTGGATACAGAAGTTCTTCAAGAATGTCTTATATTTTTTATTCTTGATAAAGTATTAAAGAACTATTCTCCCAGGTCTTCTCTTTACAGAAGAAATTGTGGAAGGCTGTTATTCTCTCATATCTAAAATATGTTATCTGAATCTTCCCACTTCTTGTGAAAGGACCAAGTGATACAAATTAAAAAAATGTTAAAAATTCAAAGAAAAACATGCTGGTCAGTATTTCTGTACAGAGCTTATTTCCTCAATAGACTTCCTGAAAATTCAAGTTCATAGAACAATCTCAACACTGTAAGTATTGATACTTAAGGGTTCTCTTCACACTGACAGCTGTGTGATCACTCTCTAGCCTGGCATATGACTTACTTCACATGCTAGGTCTTACAGGGAGTGGGGGGAAGATCACTTAAAATTCCTGGGAATACTGAAAAGGTAAAACTGCAACACATAGTCCAAGAAAGTACAAAAGTAGTCTACTGTGATCACACCGGATGTTGACCATATTGAGCACTAGTCCCCACACCCTCAGCATGCTGTAGAGAACACAGTTGGCACTGGAGGGAAAGGGTGGGCTGCAAAGTGAGAGCTACTAACTTCCCAGGCATTGCCTTTGCAGGTGAAATCCCAGGAGAAAGATCAGAGCTGACTCTCCCAGATCCTAAGCACTGTTTTACAAACTGGGTTCTCCATAAATGTAGCAAGACTTCTCATTCAGACTCATCCATCACTCCTTCCTCCTCTCTTTTCTCCCCACCACCTTCCTTCCTTATTCCCTCCTTCTCAGCGTCCCTTCTTTCCTTCATTTGTTCCTCTCCTTATATAACCCAGTCTGTTGTAGGATTATCTGTTCAAGTCAGACTGGCCTGGAATTCACAGGGATCCACCTGCCTGAGTGAACATTCCTACCTCAGATCTATTTCCTACTGAGAGATTAAACTTTCTGGAAGACCAACAACCAACCTAAGGCTTATGAAATTCAAGTTCTCCCAAGACAGGAAGTACATAAAAGCCACCCTCTCAAGGCCAAATGGATGGGTTTTCTCTGTTAGCACATAGCAGGTCCAGTAAGGCCATGGCCTTCCAACTTGACCTGTCCTGTTCTACAGGTGAATTCACTTGTAAAGCAGAAATTTGCTCTGAAAATTTCTAAAAATAGAGTCTCCAGTGCTGAAATGGTGGCAGAGGCCTCTAATCTCCATAATAGTAAGGATAAGCGAATTAAAATTGAGTTCAGGGCTAGCCTAGTCTATGCAGAAGGAAAAAGGGGTACATTGGAAGTCGCAGGAGGCACCTAGATTAATCTGGAGGGGAAGCATCTGGGTACATCAGTCATCATCTATGTTGATTCAGCAGAAGTTTTTCTCAAAGTTCTCAAGGTTGCTTCCTGTGTGCTGCTTATCTTATGCCCCAGCACACACAAGAACCAGAATGCCTGAGGACTTCATTCAAAACAAACCACCAGTTAGCCCTGTAGCCAACAATAGGAAAAAGTAGTATATCCTCATCTGTGTCCACTCCACCCTTCATCATTTCCCTTGGGTCGTTTCAACAAGAACACAAATTTCCAGCTTTTTAACACTTTTATTATAAAAGCTGTAAACAAACAAAAACCAGAAGGCTGCAAAGACACAACTGCCCTTGTGTGTGCCTTTGCTATCATAGCAGGAGCTGACAGAAAATCCCCTAATTACAAGTCTTAGCAGGCATCAGGACCCCTGGGCTCCAAACAGAGTTCTAGGCGAACTTTTCACTTCTTCTACTTCTTCTGTCCAAAAGCTCTTTGAAGCCATGCCCAGCAGCCTAGGTGCCTGGGACTGTCAGAAGCAGGGTCCTGGTCAGGACAGTCTCCACCATCACAGGCCTCAAGTTCCAGTCTTTTCTTCTTCAGCAAGCTTGGTGAGGGTTGGTCTGGCTCCTCTGTATCTTTGTGTTTGTTTACATCTCCTGGGGACACTTTTGGCTCTTTCTGATTGTCACTCTGGAATACAGAGGCATTCTTATTGGCACAATTCA
>NW_021604833.1:0-20433 GCF_004785775.1 Grammomys surdaster
TTTTTTAGATTTTTTTGGCTTGAGATTTTTTTAAATATGGTGGGATTAGAAGTGATCTGTTTAAATTGTTTATATGTTTTCCATTTAACTTTGATATGTGATATGTATAGAAAAAATCTAATATACATATATATATATTAGATTTTACAATTTGAAGGAGTACAAGCCTTAAAGTGCTATCCTTGTGATTCTCTGACTTTTTTGGGTGTTTGTTGTTATGTCTCTTTTTCATCTCCAGATCTCTGAATTTGAATCCCCGTCATCTCTCTGCATTTTTGTTAATTTGGCTAAGGGGTTGTAAATTTTTTTTTTGGTGTTCTCAAAGATGCATCTTTTTGTTTCATTGATTATTTGTATTTTTTATTGTTTTTATTTTATTGCTTTTACGCTTGATTTTGTTTCTTGACATTCACTCCTTTTGTGTATGATTCTTCTCTTTCATTTAATTCTTTCGGGTTTGTTGTTAAGTAACTAGTATGAACCCTCTCTAGTTTCTTCATGTAGGCCCTTAGTGCTATGAAGTTTTCTCATAGATTTGCTATTATTTTTGTCCCATATAAATGTTGTGCATTAATTTTCATCCTGTTCTACAACATATTTAATAACTTTGTTACTTTCTGTCTTAACGGATTATTTTTTACCCAGTAATGGTTTGGTTTCCATGAGTCTGTAGTCTTTTGTTGGTTCTGTTGTTTATGAAATCCAGCTTTAATCTCTGGTAGCTTGATAGAATCCAGGGTTTTATTTTTTCAATTTTTTTAAATCTGTTGAGACCTGCTTTGTATATGTGGTTAATTATGGAGAAGGTCCCATGAGCTGCCGAGAAGACGGTACCTTCTTTCATGCTTGAGAAAAGTTTTTCTGTAAACGTGGTTTTGATCATTTTGTTTTATGATTTGAGTTCCAGGAGTTTTCTGTTTACTTTTTCTGGATAAAATTTTATATTGGCAATATAGGGCATTGAAGTCACCCATTGTCAGTTTATATGGGTCACTATGTGACTTAAGCTGTAGTTTTGGTTCACTATATTACTTTTAGTTGCTTTTTAAAAAGGTTTATTATTTATTTATTTATTTATTTATTTATTTATTTATTTAACTTGTATAAGTACACTGTGGCTGTCTTCAGACACACTAGAAGAGGGTATCAGATCACATTACAGATGGTTGTGAGCCACCATGTGGTTGCAAGAAATTTAACCCAGAACCTCTACAAGAGTAGTCAGTACTCTTAACTGCTGAGCCATCTTTCCAGCCTGTTTTTTTAAAAGCCTTGGTTGCCATTATGTTCCATTACTGAATGCAATGATCTCTTGATAGAGGTTTTCTTTGATGCATATGTAGTGTCCTTCTCTTCTCTTCTATTAGTTTTGGCTTGAAGTCTATTTTGTCTGATATTAAATGGCTGTACCACTTTATTTCATAGGTTCATTTTATTGGAATATATTTTTTCACTCTTTAAACAGTTTGTGATAGCTACCTTTAATGTTAAGGTGTATCTTTTTTTTTTATTCAGCAAAAGTTTGGATCCTGTTTTGTAGATCCATTCTGGTTATCTGTGACATATGTTGGGCAATTGACATCATTTGTGTTCAGAGTTATCTCCTATAAAGTATATGGTTAGAGTCACAGTTATTATTCCTTCTGGCCCATGGTTGAGAAGAGATAATTAAACTCTCTAGTCACTAGTTCAATGAGAATGGTGTCTCATGGGAAGAAAAACATAGGAAGCCTTCAGTAGAGGGAGAGTGTAATAGGAATCTGCTTATACTATTTCAGATTCTGGACTTGCTGGGTCTCTAAAGCAACACTCCCTATAGGAACAGAATGGGACATGAATAAGGACATCTACACATGAAACCTGAAAACAGATTCCCCCAGGGATTATGTGTAAGAGACAATTTCTATTGATTAGGAGATGACTATGATGGATACTGCTGTTCAAGAACCAGCTTTCACTCTGTGGACAGACCTACAGTACACATTTACTTAGAGAGAACCTATAAAAATCTGAAGCCAGGAGGTATCTCATTTCTCTGACATCCTCACCAACTCTACCTGTACCCAGAAAGACTGCTGAAATAGAAAAGCCTTTATCATTCTACAGGATTTTTCTACTTCTTCATGGAGTCTCTCAAACATCTACTCCAGTGTCATTTCCCATTCAGCCTTGGCACAGACAGGGCTTCACCTTCAATGATCCCCGCTGCTTTGGTGGATTTATCAGCTCTTCACAGGTTGCTGAGGTTCAAGAATCTGGGCCAGAACCACCTCATTCACGCTTTAAAATGCAAGTGTTTTATGTCATCCACTCCCCTAAATCAGAACCTTCATTTCATTGGCTGTGTTGTTGACTGAACTAGGACTCTAGGCACTGGGAATTTAGGCTCATTCAGAGATATAATTTCAGTCTGTCTCTGCAGGGTGGGTATGGGCGATGATTTGTTTGATTTAATTTTATATCTAGTCACTTAGCAGAAGTTGTTTATTATGTTTAGGAGTTCTCTGATAGAAACTTTAGGGTTGCTTATGTATAGTATATTATCCACAGATAGTGATACTTTGACTTCTTTCTTTCTAATCTGTATCCATTTGACCTTCTATTGTTGTGTAATTGCTCTAGCTAGCTCTTCAAGTACTATCTTAAATAAATAGAAAGTGAGTGGGCAGCCTTGTCTAGTTCCCGATTTTAGGAAGATTGTTTCAAGTTTTTCTCCATTTAATTTGATGTTGGCTATTGACTTGATGTATATTGCTTTTATTATGATTAGGCATGTACCTTGAACTCAACATCTTTTCAAGTCATTTAACATGAAAGGATATTTTATTTTGTGGGAGACATTTTCAGCATCTAATGAGATGATCGTGTGATTTATTTCATTGATCTTCTTTAAGTAGTGGATTACATTGAGAGATTTCCTTATGTTGAACCATTTCTACATCCCGGGAATAAGCCTGTTTATTCATGATGAATGATTGTTTTAATGTATTCTTGGATTCCCTTTGGGAGAAGTTTCCTGATTATTTTTTAATATTCATGAGTAAAATTGTGTTAATTTCCCTTTCTTTATTTGTTCTCTAGGTGGTTTAGGTATCAGCATGATTGTCTGTATAGAACAATTTAGGTAGTGTGCCTTCTGTTTCTATTTTCTGGAATAGTTTGAGAAGCATTGGTTTTAGTAATTCTTTGAAGGTCTGTTAGAATTCTTCACTACAACCAACATGACCTGAGCTTTTTTTGGTTGGGAGACTTTTAATGACTACTCATATTTCTTTAAGAGTTACGGGACTGTATAGATAGTTTATCTGTTCCTAATTTAATTTTGGCACCTACTATCTATCTAGAAAACCATCAGTTTCATCTAGATTATCCAGTTTTGTTGAGTGTAGGCTTTTGTATTAGGATCTGATAATTATTTGAATTTCCTCAGTGTCTGTTGTTATGTCACTGTTTTCATTTCTGGTTTTGTTAATTTGAATGCTGTCTGTGTGCCCTGTAGTTATTTTGGCTAAGGATTTATCTATCTTGTAGATTTTCTCAAAGAACCAGTTTCTAGTTTTGTTGATTCTTTTTATAGTTCTTTTGAGTCTACTTGGTTGATTTCATCCCTGAGTTTGATTATCTCCTCCCATCTACCCTCTTGGGTGTATTCGCTTCTTTTTGTTCTGGAGCTTTCAGATGTGCTTTTAAGCTACTAGTGTAGGATCTCTCTAACTTCTTTTTGTTTTGTTTTTTTTTTTTTTTTTTTTTTTTTGAGAGAGGGTTTCTCTGTGTAGCCTGGCTGTCCTGGAACTCACTCTGTAGACCAGGCTGTCCTTGAACTCAGAAATCCTGCCGCTGCCTCCCAAGTGCTAGGATTAAAGGCGTGTGCCAACACTACCCAGCTCCCTCTAACTTCTTTAAGAAAGTAATCAGAGCTATGAGTTTTCTTCTTAGCACTGTTTTCATTGTGTTCCATAAGTTAGGGTATGTTGTGCCTTCAATTTTTAATTAAATTCTAGAAAATCTTTAATTTCTTTATTTCTTTCTCCCATGACCAAGTTATCATTGAGTAGAGAGTGGTTGAGCTTTCCTGTATATGTGGGTTATCTGTTGTTTTTGTTGTTATAGAAGACCAGCCTTAATCTTTGGTGATCTAATAGGATGCATGGGATAATTTCTTGTATCTATTGAGGCTTGTTTTGTAATTGAGAATATGGTCAGTTTTAGAGAAGGTACAATGAGGTGCTGACAAGAAGCTATTTTCTTCAGTTTTGGGAAGAAATATTTTGTAGATATCTGCTAAATCTACTTGGTTCATAACTTCTGTTATTTTCAATTTGTTACTATTTAGTTTTTGTTCCCATGATCTGTCCATTGCTGAGAGTTGGGTGTTGAAATCTCCCCCTATTATTGTGTGAGGTGCAATGTGTGCTTTGAGCTTTAGGTTTCTTTTAAAAATGTGATCTCTCTTGCATTTGGGGAATAGATCTTTTTAAAATGGAGATTTCATCTTGATAGATATTTCCTTTTAGGGGTATGAAATGTCCTTCCCCAAATATATTGCCTCATTCTTCAAAATCTAACATATATTACTAAGACTTTCCTTTTGCAGAGTATGTAAGTTGTGGGAACAAAGTGTTCAAAATACATGCAGACACCTCTAGCTTAGAACGATCTGCAGAAGAACTTCTGTCACTCTGTGTCTCACTGAACAATGATTCTTGTTCTTGGGCAGATACTCTCTGGGCAACAAGAGAGAGACAGATATAGTCAACAGGAATAGAAGCCTTGGGCCAAAACAGCTTACCTCTCCTGAGTTATATCTACCTACATATCCTATAATAGACATAAGGACCTGTATCCACTTTCTGTCTCATGTCTTTATCTTCCTTATCCCCTTCCAGTTATGTGTGTCCTTCACAAAAATGTCCTTCATTTGTTAATCACAAAGCGGAAAAATTGCTCAACAGAGTTATGCCCTCATATATTTGTTCATCAATAAGACACAACTAACGTTCTCTACATTGTAAAATCATGATCAGATTTAGGGGACATCTCACTGCTTCTGATGAATCCCTGCTATCCTGAAACCATAGGCATAAGAAGTCATTTCACCAGTAAGGGCAAACAAGCTGACTCTTGGCATCAAGAATGATGTTCATGTATGAAAATGACCCCATGTTTTTGCATACTCCAAGGGATTATGGGCTCAAAGGCAGTAGATAATAATATAACCACACAAGATTTGTCTTTTGAGTACACATGATTTATTCACAAAAACTTTATTCATAATATCATGTTAATATAACTGTTAAACTGACATCTCCCCAAGCATGGAAAGCACTTATGTGGAAATGCTGCTGATGAATTCCACTGGAAGGTCTTATCTGGGGATGATGCTTTCAAAACTTGCAGACTTGAGTCATAGCTGTTTTGAAGTCATTCATCTGTAGCAGGATCAGTGGTTTCACTACTGAGAACTAGGAGGTCCTTGTGAGATTAGGCCAATTACTATGACCAACACAAAGGCTGATATGCAATTAGTAACAGTGCTGAAATCTCAGTGGTCACTGAAACCAAGGCAATGTAAAGTCTCATGTCCTCTTGCATACATGTATACAGAGCAGAGAAGTCTTTTTTTCCCAGAGAACAGCAGAGTAATCCAACAGACAATTTCTAACATTTCAATAATTTTAACAATTAATTATACGGAAGCTTTTTACTATAAGATGTCACAGCTTTGGGATAGTTTACTAGCTTATCAATACCATTGAATACTTGAATACTTACCTCATTAGCATACTATAGATATGTACTGGACAAGGTTCTTATCTGAGCTGACCACTGGCCTGCTTGCAGCTAGCTTCTACTGCCTAAACACCTACCAGAGTTTTCTGATGGCAACCTTCTATCTAATAGCTGCTAAATTATTCCTCCTCACACAAAAATATGTCTAAGTTAGCAAAAATTGTTTGTTTTAAATTATATTCCTTACAGCTAGGTAATCAGAATTCTCAGACTTTCATTTGTGAAATGTGTGTTTATTTCTAGACATATGATTCAAACTTCATCACTTTTTTCTTTCGTGGATTTAGACATAAAATATTGGAGATTTACAATAATAGGCAACATCCTTCTTTGTCCCTTATCTTCCCCATAATTTACAGAAAACACTGAACACCTGTAGTGGTTTATGCTGCTTGAACAAACACCACAGCATTTCAGAGGTTGCTGAGGTCCTATGATCTGGCCTAGCAACACCTCAATTAGGCTTTAACTCCCATGTATTAGTCAAAACAGCACTTCAGTTTTCATGATCAATCTGGAACATATGTCACAGGGACAGACAGATTATATGCAAAAAATGAATGAAGTCCCAGTTCCTGGAGGTTGAATATAGTCACCAGAACAGTCAATGAAATGGAGAAGATTGAAGGGCAGGTCCAGGTGTTTTGATATGTAAGGCAGTTAATGAACCACAGAATTATCATTTCCTACAAGTTCAGTAACAATTTCATCTTTAAGAACAAATAGAAAACACATTTCTGAAATGTATCCCACAACTACTGAATCATTCCCTGAGGCAATTGCATCCTGACATTGTAGATTGCTCAGGACACAAAGAATGGCTCAGATATTCACTGGAGTTCTTGATCCACTGTTAAGGACTTTAAAATGACAGATGATTCATTTGTCAAACTTGTTGAACAGGACTTAGCAACTCAAGGCTATTCATCTACAATTCACCTCCTGGGGAAAACAATTCAGTAGTAATAAATGACATTAATGTGTTGATTTCAGTGACTGCCAGGTCCTCAGAAATATATTGACTTCCATTTTTAACAGTCCAATCATAGTGCATAATGCCTATGCACATTTCATTACAAATATGCTCATTCAATTCCACAGATCCAAAGAGAACTCCAAGCTTTATTTTTTGTAAGCACAGGTTTTAGAACAAATATATGTATAGAGTAAGAACAAAGAATTTTGGCAAGAATATCTAGAAAGTCCAGAGACCTGAGAAGGGGCTCCCAGGAGTCAATGTGGGTGACCTAAGCTGAGATGCCTAACAGTCCCCATATGGAACTGGAAGAGGTCACCTCCTGTAGTCAGACAGGACACTCAATGGAGAGATAAGGGCACCAACTCACACACAAAACTTTTGGTCCCAAATTTGTCCTGATTAAAATGAATGCAGCAACAAAGATGGGGCAGAGACTGAAGGAATGGTAAACCAATAATGAGTCCAAATGAGTCCCTGAAACCAACATATATACTCTGAGATTTACAACATTTTCTAATTAAGTATGATGTTTGCATTAACACATTGGTTAGAGGAAGAGGACTGTCCTAGTATAAAACTGGGGAGGATGCCTTAGGTGTAATTATATCAGCCAACTTAATTGATCCCTGAAAGTGCAGTCATAATATCTAAAATATTTATAGGCAACAGATTATGAAGTTTCTCTTACATCAACTTCGGTACAGTTCTGTCAAAGCCTTACAATGCATGAACATGTTTCCAGTAGTTGGCAAGTCTCAAACCATTTAACAGTCCCTTTGCCTATACTAATACATGTCTTACTCTTTAAGAGTTAGGCTGTATTTACTTTGATGACACTCACATACTAATCAACCTAGAATCTCAGAGTACTTATTATGTACCAAAGAGGACATAGTTTGGCTAGTTTGGGTGGAAATTTTCTGCGGTGGAACACTCTTGGGGTCTAAATATCAGACAAAAAAATATGTGGTTGATAATTCATGCATGTATACAGGTTTTAAATAAAGGTTAATCATTCATTAACATGACTTCCTAGAACAGGGAATAGCTGGCATATATGTTTTCTATACAGACTGAAGTCTTTACCATACCCTTTGGTGTGAGGCACTGGGGAACTTAATATGACCATGTCTGTATCCACAATGCAAATTCAGTCAGGATTTCTTGCACATTCAAAAGTATTGTTCAGATTATTCTGGTAAGGGTGACTTGAATAGGCTCTTACCAATAAATATCTGTTCTGTTTTTGAATTGTACAAATGTTTACATGCTGTCCTGAACCAAATACAGTCCCATCCTTATGAGTGTGCTCTGATATTTAGTAGTAGTACACTTGAGAATGGTGCTGTCAAATGAGCACAGAGCACAGAGAAACCATTTTCCTGAAAATACTCAGGTAAAAAAGCCTAGTACCTCTTGCTTAAACTTGAAATAATTTTCAACAAGATAAAGTTAAAAAAGAACTTTCCCTTTGTCAGTTCCTTTTCTTGGGTGGGGTGGTTCATAACTTTTTTCTCTTTTATTTTTTTATTGGACAGTTTATTTATTTACATTTCAGATGTCATCTCTTTTCCCATTTTTCTCTCCCTACAACCACCCACCCATCCAGTACCCCTCCTCCTTTTTGCTTTTATACCATTTTAATTACATGTAAGTATTAAGGTCAGTTCTAGGTTGAGGGACTAGCAATACAATAGATGCAAATAGTCGAGGAACAAGCAAGACAGTAAACACAAATAGTCAAAGAACTAGCAGGGCAATAAGTAAAATTTTTTTGAACAATCCAGTGATCACTGTTTCTAAGGGCTTATTAGGATCTTTATCAGTTTTAGTCAGCATTTCCCCTTAAAGCCATAATGGTTTCTCTGAGTGCAGAAATAGAGGAACTGTTGACACTGTATTCTGATTCTTTTGGTGACAAGCAGGCGTTTTTCCTTTGATAGAGGTCTCTGTAAATGTAATTAAAATTCTCTATATTGCAATGAAAAATTTAAAAATAAATGTAAAATTGGAAATCTAAATATAAGGATGTACCCCAGTAATTCCTCGGTTAAAGAGCATTAAACCGAATGATAGTAGGACCCAACTGAGAAACAAGAGGAAGTAAACGGGAAGAACAGAAAACATCAAGTAGAGAAAGAAGGTGAATACATGAACTTGTAACTTATAAAGCACATGTTCTATAAGAGTAGGTTCCATAGAAATCCAACTGACCTGCAATTGTAAGAAAAGTGGCTCCTGACATTCTAGCCTTCACAATATGAAGATAAAATGAATATTCATTGCCAAAAATAACTATTCAAAATATAATCTAGACTTCTTCTTCTATCTTGGGATTCAGGACAAAACACACCAAATAAAAACTATAATGCTGGCTATCTCTTAAGTACTTTTAAGTCACATATTGATGGAGGATTTAGTTATTTAGTAGTGCTTCTTGTAGTACCTTTAATAAAATTTCTGAATTCTTTAATATGAGTTTTTCTTGTTTGGAATCTAGAACTTGGAAATTCTAGGAAGAAAGATGACTTCCCTTTTTCTCTTCTTGTCTGGTACACAACCAGGTCCTATTACCTACAATACCATTGAGAATTTAGTCCAGAAAGTTCAGAAAGAATGCATGAGAAACTTGAATGAATAAGTCAACATTTTCTGAGCCTTTGAGGCTGGAACCAGCTTTGTACAACTCTGAAAAATCATATAGACTGTAAAGTTCTATTTATACCTTTACCTTTCAAAGACACTCATGAGTAGAACTGAAGTCTTTGAGTATAAACTAAATAGAGGAACTCCTTCATCTTCTTCACCACTAGAAGTTCTTCATAGTAAATCTCATATACTGTTAGACTCTAAGATCCAAACCAGGGCTCACTCTCCTGCAGAAACACACAGGGACAGGGAATTTGCTGCAAAAACCTGAGGTTTAATTATAATAATAATCAGTGCACTGGGGTTCTCTCACAGGCAGGGAAGAAGAACCCTGAGTTGAAGGTAAGAGCAGTTTTTATACAGTTTAAAAATTGGACTAGAGAAGCAGTGATTAGGCACAATATGATTGGCAGAACAGTGTGACTTTTAAACTGATTGGTCTTTGGGAATGAGGTGGCAAGGGTGTACCTTGTCTATAAGTGTCAAGGATTGGTCTGTCCTGTGGCATGTATCTATGTGCTCTGGGCCTTTGTCACCCACAGGTGGGTTCCCTCCCCTGTATTCTGAGGAATGTTAATCAGGTTTTCCCTTTCTCCTCTGAATGTTAATCCTGCAAGCATCCTCTAGCTAAGGAATGTGCTTCTCCTGGCATGTGTCCTGGGGCAGTTAATTTTTAAGTTTAACTGAATTACTACAATACCATCCATGTGGCCGAACAGAAAATCAAGTTCATGCTTTAGTCTGAATGAATTTGCTGATCACTAGATTAGACTCCAGTTGATTTTGCCTCCACTCCAGCGTACAGACCCGTTCTTCAAACTATAATGTATATTACTAAGGTCCTCCTTTGGCAGAATATGTGAATTTAGGGTCAAATATTTGGAATGCACTCAGATACTTGAATCAGGCATATATAATGAACTCTAGTTTTGAAAGATCTACTGATGAATTTCCACTGTTCTCTTCCCAGAGACAAATGATTCTGGACCTTGGGTCAGGTACTCTTTGAGCACTAAGAGGTAGATACAATCAGCAGGAAAGAGCTAGTCAATGGGAATAGAAGCCTTGGGCCAAAACAATTCAATTTTCCTGCGTCATATCTACATACCTGACCTCTGGAATACATGAAGACCTAAATCTTCTCTCTCTGTAATTTCTCTGCCTTCATTAATCTCTTTTACTTCTGTGTCTTTTTGTTGAAATAGAATTTGACTGGTTAAAGTATAAAGAAAAAATTACAAAAACAGAAATATACCTTCAATATAATATTTGTTCATGAATAAGACACAAAGAACATCCTCCATATTCTAAAACCATATTCTGTCTTCTTGGACATTTGAAGCCGTGGGTGCTTCACTGTTGCTTTTAATCCCTCACACACCTAGGCACTTTTGTTTTAAGGGCATACAGGCTGTATATTGGCATCAAGGCTGTGGAACAAAACTAACCCCAACCTTATTGTGAAGTGCCCAGTGCTAGACTGTAGGGAGCTAGGCAATTTGAATATCCACACAAGGTTTGTGTTTCAAATGTAATCCATTCATTCACACAAACAGTTCTTATGATACCATGCTATTATAAATGTTATGCAGAAATATCACCTAGTGAACATGATCTTTTGTGCAGAAATACTGCTGTAGGGTTCCACTGGGAAATTTTCTCCAGTGTTGTCATTTTGGAAGTTTGTAGGCTCGACCCATATCTTGTATGAAGTACTTCATTTGTGGACGTTTGTGAGGATGGTAGTAATGGAGGTCCAGGAGGTCCTTGTGACATTCGGCCTATAACGTTGCCTAAAAAATTGCCCTATCTTGACCCACTAACAGTGATGTAAGTTAATTGTCAATCAGTGAAGTACACTGAAGAGAGTCTTAAGTCCTACTGCATATAGATATCAGCACAGAACCTATAATGTTCACAACTTGGGAACATGGCAATGTGAGCCTCCAAATCCTACCCATAGTTTGAATATTTCTTACTGCTTAAGTAGGCATTGAGTTACACGATGAGAACTTCAAACTATGTGTTTGTTCACTAGCATATCATCACAACCTTGTATTTACCTCATTAGAATTTAATAGATAGATTCTTGGCTAGGTTCATATCTGAGGTGCTCGATGACCTGCCTGTTTGGGGCTCTTTTCTGATCCCTAGTTCTTAACAGGTCTTGCTGGTGTCAAACTTCTATCCTACACACACCACACCAATTTTTGTCACATAGAATGGTTTCTAAATTAACCAAAGTAGCTCTTAACTTAAGTTCTTTACAATCATAGCATCAAAATACCTAAATATATGTTAATCAAATTGTATGTCTTACTAGTCACAATATTCATACCTGATTCTACCCTCTCTTTTTCCCTTCTCCCTTTTCTCTTTTTACCAAGTCCTTCCCACATCCTAATTCCCTTGATTTTTTTTTATGACTTCAAAGTAGGACTGAATCATCCTCTTTTTGGTTTTCCTTATTTTTGTGCTTCATGTGGTCTGTGAGTTGTATTGTGGGTATTCCACACACTTTGCCTAATATCCACTTATCAGTGAGTACATACCATATGTCTTCTTTTGTGACTGTGTTACCTTACTCAGGCTGATATTTTCTTTTTAATTATTTTTTTAAGATGAAAAACAAATCAAAGTTTAATGGGAAGGAGGCAATGAAATGAAGAAGTTGGGGAAGGGAGGTTGAATGTGGCCAAAATTTAAACAAAATTCTCAGAGAAAAAAATATAATTATATTATATGTTATATTATATATAATGGAATAAATATAATAAAATAGATATGCTATATATGTAAAATGAAAATAAAAATATGTAAAATAATGTAAATCAAGTAAAACTTAAACAGGGCCGTGATATACATTAAGGAAGATTTGCCTTTCTCTCCTTTTCTTTACTTCTATTAAAGTGTATGATATTTCCCAATTATCTTAATTCATCATTATGTATAACATGTATGAGAATACAAGCAAAAAATTCAAATGGTTATAACATCTTCAGAACAAATAGCAAACCCTCTTTAAAATTTTATCACATTCTACTTCATCATACTTGTGTTTGCCAAAACAATATATTTTTTTAAATGTGCTTAAATATGCAACACATAAAATTTCATCTTGATTAGTTGTCTAATCAAGGCTCGAGTTTTGACATTTCAAAAAGTCAAATGGTGGTTCCATCGAAAATTTATATAGTTTTTAAAAATCTGTATGGCATATTTTATTCACTCTTTGTGTTTTTTCCCAATTGGCTTGAATAGTGGCAATGTGCCTGGTTCAGTCTTCTGGGTGCTGGGAATATAGACATGTGTAGTGGTGAGTTTAGCTACAATGATTTGGCTCTTGGCGGGGGGTCACTCACACCCACCACCCATGAGCTATCTGGACTCTTGAATGGAAGACACACACACACACACACACACACACGCACACACACACCAGTTAATTTTACAATGCCTTGGCTACCTCAAAGGCTGGGCACTCCTAAATTTATTCCTGCTACCCAGGCCCAATCGAGGAAGTGGCCAATGGTCAGGTACTCAAATTCTCACATGGCTAATTGGATTTCTCTCTTGTAGCTCCTATGTCTCATCCTTCTCCAAGTCATGGTAATTCTCTGTCTCCTTTTTTCGGTTCCTAGCCCATGCAAACCTAAAGGACTCTACCCATCTTCCTTTGCCCAGCCATTAGCTGCTGTCATATTTATTGATTGATCAAAAAACAATTGGGGACAAGGACCTTCAGTGTTTGGACATACAGATTCCAGATTAAATCAAAGCATTTGAACCAATCCCCAACAAAAATGAACTGCCACACTGATCTTTTCAGTTTCTTATCTCTTTTCTCTTTTTTCTTGCTTTCTTTTTTTAAAAAATTAGGTTTGAGTTTTTCATTTTTTCTTTTGTGCATACTGTATTAGAGAATCCTGTATTTGAAGAGCTTTTCTAATTTTAGTTGTCATATTTTTTTCTTTTTTATTGCATATTTTATTTACATTTCAGATATTATCCCCTTACCCCATTCTTCCCCCTGCCCAGGGACCCCTTATCCATCCCCCCTCCTCCTGCTTTTATGAGGCTATGCCCCAACCTAACCCACCACTCCCATATCCCCACCCTCGAATTCCCCCACTCATGGTATCCAGCCTTAATGGGAAGAAGGATCTTCTCTCCCAACTATGCCTGACAGGGCCATTCTCCTTTACATATATATCCAGCTGGAGCCATCGGTCCCTCCCTAAATGCTCCCAGGCTGTTTGTTTAGACCCTGGCTGGTATCTCTGGTTGGATACTATTGTTGCTCTACTCATGGGGCTGCAAAACTTTTCAACTCCTTTAGTCTTCACTCTAACTCCTCCATTGGAAAGCCCTTGATCAGATCAATGGTTAGCTATAGCATCTGCCTCTGAATATGTCAAACTCTGGAAGACCTCTAAGGACACAGCTTTATCAGACTCTTGTCAGCAGGCACTTCCTGACATTCACATCAGCGTCTACCTTTGGTGACTGCACATGGGATAGATACCCAGGTGGAATGGTCTCCAGATGGCCCCTTCTTCAGTTTCTGTCCCACACGTTGTCTGCATATTTGCTCCCTTAAGAATTTTGTTACTCCTTCTAAGAAGGACCGAAGCACCCCTACTTGGTCTTTCTTCTTCAAGTGCTTCATGTGTTCTGGGAATTGAATCTTGAGTATTTCAAGCTTATGGGCTAATATCCAATAATCAGTGAGTGAACACCATGTGTGTTCTTTTGTGACTGGGCTACCTCACTCAGGATGATATTTTCTAGTTCCATCCATTTACCTAAGAATTTCTCAAATTCATAGTTTTTAATAGCTGAATAATACTCCATTGTGTAAAGGTACCAATTTTTTTTTTAATCCATTTGTCTGTTGAAGGACATCTTGGTTCTTTCCAGTTTCTGGCTATTATAAAAAAGGCTGCTATGAACATAGTGGATCATATGTCCTTGTTAGAGCATCTTCTGGATATATGCCCAGGAGTTGTATAGCTGGGTCCTCAGGTAATGCTATGTCCAATTTTCTGATGAAATGCCAGACTGATTTCTAAAGTGGTTGCACCATCTTGCAATCCCACCAACAATGGAGGAGTGTTCCTCTTTCTCCACATCCTTGTCAGTAACTACTATCACCTGAGTTTTTGATCTTAGCCATTCTGACTGGCATGAGGTAGAATCTCAGAGGTGTTTTGATTTGCATGATGGTTTCATATGGAAATCCCATAGGTAGACAGGACTACAAGTGGAGGTGAGTACAGTATCAAAGTTTCATAGGTTTCAGGATATCAAATAACTGAATTTCTAAAGCAATATACCCCATACTAAATTTGTTTTCAATCTGTGTGTCACGTATCATATATCCTGCTTATTTGATATTAACAGGCCTATTCATAGCAGTAGCAAAATTATCGTTATGAAGCATCAATGAAATGATTTTGGTTTGAGAGTTCATTGTAAATTCAGGAGCCTTATCCAAAAAGTTGCAGCAATAGGAAGGGTTAGAAGTACTGCCCTAGTACCTAGAGAAGAACATGCCACATGCTAAGACATCAGCATAGGTCAACTGAAAAGAGACGTAGACAGGGATCATGTTCAAGAGATGATCTATACTTGACCAGTATGAGACAATGATAAGTAGGTGTGTGGAATGTGCTATATGCAAATATTTGTTAAGAGACACAGATTTGCACTTAATGAAGCAGTGTACAACTGTGGACACACAGGGTCCGCTTTATTCTCTGCCATCCCAACTCCTCCATTCCACCTAAACATAGCAGGGTTATTGAACCTTAGAATAGATTCTCTTTGCAGATCTTCCTCATTATCTATTGATACTCTTACTTCTCCTCTCCAGTGTTTCTACCTGGATTTGCCCACGGAAGGTTATACTTGTAATGACTTTTGCTGTCTCAATGGGATACATAGCCTTTTAAAAGTGGCTGAGGTTTAGGATCTGGCCCACTATAACTCATTTAGGCTTTATATCCCAAATATCAGTCAAAAAAGCTCCCCAGTTTCCATAAGTCATCCCCAACACATCCATTCTACATGGATTATATGCAAAAAGAAGATGAAGTCCCAGTGCCTGGAGGCCTAATGTAGTCTTCATCACAGCCAATGAAAAGGAGAAGAAGACTGAAACACAGGCCCAGTAGTTTTGATATATAAGGGAGCTTATCACCTACAGAGAGATTCTTCCCTATGAGGTCAGTAGCATTTTCATCTTTGAAAACAAGTAGAAAAATATATTTCTAAAATGTATCCCACAACTACTGAATCATTCTCTGAGGCAATTACATTCTGACACTGGAGTTTCCTGAAGACACTAGGATGGTTCTGATATGCACTGCACTGCAGTTCTAGAATCACTCATATTGACCTTAAAGTGATGGGAGATTCATTGGTCATTGGTCGTATTTTCAGAATAAGGCTTAGCAACTGATAGCTATTCACCTGTGTTTCTCCTCTGGAGGAAAACAAGTAAACAGTAATAATTGCAATTAATGCTTTGATTTCAGTGATTGCTAGGTCCTCAGAAACACATTGACCTCCATTTGGAGGAGACCAATGATAGTGCCTAGAGCACCTACATGTTTCATTAAAGATATGCTCATTCTATTGCACAGATAATTATAGAAACTCCAGAGATCTGACATGGGGAGTCTCCCAAGAGTCAATGTA
Organism: Grammomys surdaster; assembly: GCF_004785775.1. Classification (NCBI taxonomy): domain Eukaryota; kingdom Metazoa; phylum Chordata; class Mammalia; order Rodentia; family Muridae; genus Grammomys; species Grammomys surdaster. The sequence goes on from NW_021604833.1 coordinate 16,121, forward strand.
GGTGACATAAAATGGGGTGCCTAATGGTGGGCACAGTGAGCTGGGTGAGGCCTCATATTGTAGCCAGACAGGGCCCCCATTGGAGTGATAAGGAAACTTACAAACCCACAAAGCTTCCTATCCAAAATTTGTCCTGATTAAGAGGAATGAAGGAACAAAGATAGATCTGAGACTGAAGGTATGGTATACCAATAGCAAGCACAACTTGAAAACCAACTCATGGACATGCACTCATATCTTAAACCCATCTATATACTATCAGACCTTACAACATTTTCTCATTAAGTTGGATGTTTTCATTAGCACATGGTTATGGGATCAGAACCATCCTAGAATAAACCTGGGGAGAAAGCAATCCAGAAGTGCAATTATGTCAGCCAACAGAACTGTTCCCTGAAATGCTGTCATAACATTTAAGATATATAGAGGCAACAAATAATTAAGTTGCTCCCACATTAACTTTAGTAAGGCATGATCAAGGCCTTACTATCAATTTATGAACATCTTTTCAATTGTAAGCAAATCTCTACACATCTAACAGTCCACTTAACTTTAGCGGTACATGTCTGACTTAAAAATTTAAAGTGACATTATACACACTGTAACTTTTTATTGGTTATTGTATTAATTTACATTTCAAATGTTTTCCCCACTTTTGATTTCCCCTCTGCAAAATTTCTATTCCATCCTTCTCCCAACTCCTTTTATGAGGGAGCTCTCCCACCAACAATCCACTCTTGCATCACTACCTTATCATTCCCTTTTCTGGGGCATCAAGCTTCTACAGGGGCAAAGACCTTTCCTCCCCTCCCATTGATGCCAGATAAGGCAATCCTTTGCTACAAATGCAGCTGCAGCCATGGGTCTGTCCATGTATACTCTTTGGTTGTTAGATTAGTCACTGGGAGATCTCAGGGGTCTGGTTGTTTGATTTTATTGATCTTCCTATAGTGTTGAAACCCCTTCAGATCCTTCAATCCTTTCCCTAACTCCTCCTTTGGATTCCCCATTCTCAATCTGATTATTGGCTGTGAGCATCCCTATATGTATTGTTCAGGCTCTGGCAGAGCTTCTCATGGTGAAGCTCTATGAGGATTCTGCCAGCAAGCACTTCTTGGCATCAGCAATAGAGTCTGAGTTTGGTGTCTGCAGATAGGATGTATCCCTATTTTGGCAGTCTCTGGATGCCCTTTCCTTTTTTCTCTGTTTCACTCATTGTTCCTGTATTTCCTTTAGACCACAACAATTCTATGTTAATATTTTTGTTGAAATTTTATGATATCAGTTTTGTTGTCCAGCAAAGCTGAGTCCTAGAAACCTGACATGGATGACTAGAATTAAATAACAGAAAGTAGAGAAATGACAAGCACACATACAGAAAATCTGTGATGAGGTAGACTGTACTCATTGTGATAATTGTCACATACTAGTCAAACTAGACTCATATACCTACTATGTACAAATGAAGAAAAAGTTATTTTTGTAGTAATGCAATCTCAAGCTCTATATATCAGGGATCAGGGAAGTATTGTTTATAATTCTTGCATTTACACAGGTTTTACATAGAGTTTAATCATTCATTAGCATGACTTCTTAGAACAAGGTGATGTTGAGCATGCATACTTTCTATACAGAGTGAAGTCTTTATCATTTGCATGAGTCTGAAAGAGTGTAATTTATCATGACCATGTCTGTATGCACAGTGTATATTTATCCAGGATTTCATCCACTCTCGAGAGTATTGCTGAATTTCTTCTGGAAAGATGACTTGAATAAGCTCATACCAATGAGAATTCTTTCTGTTTCTTATTTGTATGAAGGTGTTTATGCTGTGAAGTACCCAGTGCAGTGCCATCCTCATGGGTAGTGTTCTGATGTTTAGTAGTAGTAAACATGAGAATAATGCTGTCAGATGTATACAGAGCACAGAGAAACCATTTTCCTTACAAGACTCAGGTACAGATGCAAGCTAGTGTGTCTTGTTCAAATGTGAAATAATTTTCAACAAGTTAAGGTTCAACCACAAGTCTCTTTTCATCAGTTGTAGTGACTATTTCCCTTCAGATTTCTAATGACTTCTCTAAATACAGACATAAGGAAAACATGCTGATTATCTGTTAAAGAGACAGTCTTTTTGTGTTAGTGGTCCATGTAATCCTGATTAAAGTTCCCATATCTAGCCAAGAAACTTTTAAATGTAAAAGTGGAGTCAATGTAAGGATGAAATCTAGTAATTCTTGGTAGAAGAATATACAACTCAACGATAGCAGAACCTAAGTGACAGATAAGAGGGGATATTTGAGAAGAACAGAAAACAGCAATTATATAAACAAGGTGAATGCATGATCTTTCAATTTATAAAGCATGTGTTCTACAAGAGGTTCCAGGTCACTCTCACAGAGCTGACAGGAAACAAAAAGTGGATCCCAACATTCTAGCCTTTGTGACATATTGGTAAAATAAATAATCCTTGCCTAAAACCACTACTCAAAATATAACCAAGGTTTCATCTGCTTTTATCTAGAAATTTTGGATAAAGCCCCCCATATAAACAGTATAATGTTGGCTATCTCTTAAGTATTTGTAACTTTCACTCTGAATGGGTGTGTGCTTCTTCAGTATTGCTTCCTGTAGTTTCTTTAATGAAGTTCTCAATGCTTAAATATTTATTTATCTCATATGAAATGTAGATCTTGGAAACACTAAGAAGAATGATGGCTTCCCTTTTTCTCTCCACATCTGAATTACAACCAGGCTCTATTATCTAAAATACAATTGAGCATTCATTCCAGAAGGCTAAGAAGGAATGGATGAGAAATTTCAGTGTATAAATCTATGTTTTGTGCAACTCTGTAGATAGAACAAGCTTTGTACAATTTTCAAAAACTGGGAAACCAATCAAGTTCTAGTAACACCTTTAAAATTTAAAGTAACTTGTGAATAGAACTGAGGACTCTGAGTATGAAACAATGATGGTAACTCCTTCATTGTCTTCATCACTAGAAGCTTTTTATAGTAAACCTCATACACCATCAATGTTGCCAATCAGAAAAAATCTAGTTCACTCTGAATGAGAACTGACTTGATAAACTTTAGAGGTAAATCTCTTTTAATCTGCTCCCACTCAATTATATAGAACCATTAGTCAAACACTAAGATATATGAATAAGTCCTTCCTTTGGCAAAATATATGAGTTTTTATGGAACATATATGGATACATAGAGACAATTCAGAGATTTTTCCATCAGGAATTTATAATTAACTCAAGTGTGGCAAGATCTACTGATGAACTTCCACCATTCTCTGTCCCAGCTAAAATGATTCTGGGCCTTGGGTCATGTTACCTTTTGAGAACTAAGAGATAGATACAATCAGCAGGAAAGAGATATTCAATGGAAATAAAGCCTTGGACCAAAACAGTCCACATTTTCTTCGTCATTTCTACATACCAGCACTCTGAAATACATGAAGAAAGACCTATATCCTCTTTCTCTATCATCTCTCTGCCTTCATTAAAGGCTTATACTTCTATGTCTTCCTTATTGAGATGGATTTTGACTAGTTTAAATTCATGGAAAAATTACAAAACAGAAACATACCCTCAATATAATATTTGTTCATGAATAAGACAAAAGGAACATCTTCCATATTCTAAAACCATATCCTGGCTTCATTGTCACTTGAAGCCTTGGATGCTTTGCTGTTGCTTTTAATCCCTCACACACCTAAGCATTTCTGTTTTAAGATCAAATAGGCTCTATACTGGCACCAAGGCTAAGAAACAAAATTGACCCCACCCTTATTGTTGGATACATGTTTAAAGACTGTGGACTAAAGGCAGTTGTGTCCTCAGGGAAAAACAATATTCAGCTACCTTACAACTTATGAAAACAAATTAAAGGAAAGATTAGCCAGTAAAAGAAACCATCATAATCCAGTAAGCTGACTAAAATATATTTGAATGGAGAGGACATGTTCAATCCCAGAAAGCAGAAGAAGTTGACACCTTTGGCTACATGTTTTTTTCTGTAGAGTTAACCATTAAAAAATTTTTTTTAAAGCAATCTCCTTCTGTGCCTAAGAAAGTCTGCTGATACAAGTTGTGTGTCAGAGATTCCCCTGCCTGTAAGCCAAATCAAACTGTTGTGTGATGCTGTGAAGGTTATACCTAGATTCCTTAGAAATTCAAAGATGTTGTAGATGCCAGTGTTATGAGATAGCTGAGGAGGAGAGCTTTTAACAGGTTGTTGAGCCACTGGGGTGGGGAGAGAGAGAGAGAGAGAGAGAGAGAGAGAGAGAGAGAGAGAGAGAG